>NW_017274977.1:1966-32385 GCF_001594065.2 Cyphomyrmex costatus | reverse complement strand
TATTATTAATTTTAGAAATAGTGGTATCTAAAAAGTTCAACTTATCTCCTCCTATTTCCAGTGTGAACTGAAGTCGAGGATGAAAAGAATTAAAAGCTTGAAAAAGAGTATCTATTTTCTCCGGTAAGATTGCCATACAAACGTCATCCACATATCTAAAATAAAAAAGAAGGTCACCTCTGAATGGTGGCAAGGTCACAGTCTCCAATCTCCTCATCACCAAATCAGCGATAATAGGTGACAAAGGTGAACCCATGGGTGTGCCAAAATACTGTCTATATGTCTTGTTATCAAAAACAAAAAAAGTTGATTCTAAAACAAATTTAATCGCTTTCTGAAATTCTTCCCTTGGCAATGGACAACCTCTCGAAATGTAACACCACTGTTCATCAATACAATCCAACGCAATATCGATAGGAACATTGGTGAACAGTGAAACCACATCCAAAGAAATCAATTCAAAACCATCTGCATTATTAAAACACTTCAATTTTTCAATTAACTTAAAACTATTTTTAATATTACTATCTGCCACAGGAATTGTTTCATAAAGAATTTCATGTAAAAAGGAAGCCAAAGAATGCAATGGACTCCCTATTGAAGAGACTATAATTCTTAATGGACAATCTGGTTTATGGATCTTTGGCAACCCATAGGCTCTCGGAAGCATACCATCACTGCAATACAATTTTCTATATTCAGAACCATCTATATAATCTTTGTTCTTCCATTCAGTCAGCATTACTCTTAAAGATGATGTAAGTTTTTTCGTAGGATCTTTTTTGATAATCTCGTATGTGTTACTGTCGCTAAATAATGAATTCATATTAGAAACATAAACATCTTTGTCAAGTGCGACAGTAACATTACCTTTATCTGCGTGAGTTATTCATTTTATTTATTATATACTTATTTTTTTATTACTGTATTTTATTGCATTTAGTTGTTATATATTTATGTTTAATGTGAAATTTTTATACTTATGTACTTATAATATTTTAATATTTATTAAGTAAATATTTTCAATACGTAATATTTATTATAAATGTATAATATGCAATAATGATAACGTACGTGTGTATATTAATAATTTAATTGCACTTAAACTGCATAATTTTATAATTAATATCATTATATGTAGGAATACACCATTATATAATATCATTATACATAGGAAATTTATGAAAGCTCTTTGAATGTCAAACTGGTTTTACGTGTGTGTGCGACAAACATATAATAAAAATGTTATTAAATTTATTGTTGCAGTTTCAGCTTCTGAGATATTTTAACAAAAATAAATTTTGACAAAAGAATTTGGGATCAGCTTACAAGTAAACCTATCCAAGTGTAGTCCACATGTACCTGTTATATAACGGAATAACGTGTCCAACAATGTGCAAAGTAACAATAAAAGTAACTATAAATTTCGTTACAGTTATCCAAAAAATGTAACTAATATACGCGCGTTACCGTTACAGTTACTAAAAAAAAAAGTAATGTAGTACTAATAATAATAATAATGACGAATCAACGCGCGGTGAATAAAATTGAGAATAAAGATACAATTTTTTAACGAGATATATGTATAAATGGGAGGTTTTGGAAAGATAAGATCTTAATACGAGATACTTTATGGAACACTGTCATATATAGAAACATTCTTGTATAGGCGCATGTAATTTCGTATTAAGTAACTTTTAGACTCATAGTTTAATTCAAATTAAAATACTGATTGATTTTTGGACAGTTTAATTATACATTGACTGCATTTTTTCGGCTATCATGGAAAAATGTATTGGAAAAAGAAAATCCTTGTAAATAATTATTTAAAAGATATTATAAAATTTTGAACAGTAATTGATTTGAGACAATTAAAGAGTGTAGAATACAAAAATATCAATAGTTTTGTGATTACTTTTGCGGTTTATTGTAAAACTTATTCCAGTAGTTCCAAAGAACTCGTGTGCAAATCGGACCTCTCTTTGAGTGTCCAAAATGGACCTATACAAAAAACATTAAAAAGAAGAGTAAGCTAGCAATTAAAAAAAGCAAAGAAAGAAGGTTGGCCACAACTTGGTTGTAGTACTGGTGATCAACCGACCAGATCTGGTCTAAAAGGAACATTAAATCAATAAAATATCATGTGTCATAAGACAGATTAATGGAATTTTTTATATTGATTTTAATTCTAATAACGTAAACTGTATCTTTATCTTTGTGTCTTAATCGCTCGTTTTACTCAGTACTAAAAAACATTAATTAAAATATTTTAAAATTCTATCTAAAAGCCTATAAAAATAAGAGAGGCCAGATGTGGAAATATGAGTTCTAAATCGGACCAAAAAATGCATTTTTACATTTTTCATTATAGTTCGACACAGGTAAGAGGTTAAAATGGTTTCAAGTAAAATGAAGGAAATTAAATGATCTTTCGACCACACCATTAGATTTATGATCGTACCTTATTTACGCCTTATAAAGAACAAAAACTGCAAATAGGTTCGATTTAGACCACTCTCCCTTATTTATAGAAACAGAAATGCTTAAAATTGGAGAAGAGGTTGTTTACACATATACCAAAATAACAAAAATCTGAAATAAAATAAAATCGGTACATGCAGTTCAGGTTCCTTTGAAAGAAACATTAAAAACTATTCTTCAGATACCAGAAGTACTCATCCAAATGAAAGAATATATCCATAAATTATCGACAGATAAGATATATTTAGTAAATTTCATTGGATATTGTATCGTCATACGTTGGATATCATACGCAGAGTAAATCATACAATTTTTTTATTCATAGAGATTTGTCGTGCTTAGATTGCGTGACTTCATGCATAAAAACATTGAACACTCACGATGGCGTTATTAGGCATTGAAATAATCCACGCAATAGTAATACCGATTGTCCGTACCAAAATCGTAATAGATTTCTTTTTGTGCGACTCCTCTTTCCAAATGTGCAATTAAATAACAATGTTAATGTTATAAAATAAAATTTTATTATGAAATTTAAAAAGTTTCCACTCTCTATGTATATGCCATAGTTCATTAAATTTTACGACATTTTTACATTATTTTTAATTTTGATTTTTTTAAATACGATTTTTTAATTATTTTATTATTAATATTGTATGTTAAACATTATTTTATATTTTTTAAATCTTTTTCTGTGTTTAATTAAATTATTTAGTATTAAATCTTTTATTGTGTTTATTACAATAATGTTAATTTTTATTAATTTTAACTTTTTATAATACAACTTTTCTATTAAACTTATAATTAATCTTAATTAGATACAATTTTTATTGCTTTATACCTTTATTTCATTTGCTAGGCTTATTTGGTAGCAGTCGGGAGTATTACAATTATAAAAAAGTTATTTTTACTAATAAGGAGTAAATCTTCATTAATATTAAAGAGTGTTGAATATTATTTCATAAATAAAATGAAAAATAAAAGATTCTTTATATAAAATAATAATCTAACAAAGAAAGGGCAATAAGAGTCAGATAGTAAATAGAATAAAATAAAGCGGTTAAAACATTTAAATAACTTTAACTGTGTATAAACATAGAAATAATTGAAATACAATAAATAAATTAGAAGTACTTAGCCGCTTATGATGTTATAAGAATGATAAAAACGCAACTAGTTTCGACTCCAAGGATTGAGTCATCTTCAGACGTTCAAAACAAAAAAAAAAAGGAAAATTCATTGAATCTTCCATACATGCAGTCACACACACACACAAATCATAAAAAGATCACCAACTCCTCGATTTTCTTTATTATTGAAAAACATTGATAATAAAAGATGAAAAGATCTTATATTAGACCAATGTATCTGTAATCCTAAATTTAAACAAACCAACAGTAGGTAACAGTAAGATTTTATATGAAAATTTTTTAACTCACCAAACGAAAAATTATTTACACAAAATCGATTCGTCAGTTAACAGTGTATAATGAGAACAAATAAAAGTAAGACATAAAGTAAAATTTAAAAAATTGAAAAAAAGAGCCATGATAGCGGATACTTATTATATTTAAAGACTGAATATTAAAATTCTATTGTGCAGCTACTGACTCTTATTGTCCTTTCTTTGTTAGATTATTATATTATTTCATACTTTTTGGAACTTTTACTTTTCTCTGTATTTTAATATTTAATTTATGTAATACCATTATGTATAACCAATTTAAATTAATATCATTTTTAGAGAGAGAGAGAGAGAGAGAGAGAGAGACTTTGCATTAAAAAAACAAAACATTCAGATTGTTTGAACTTTCCTAAAAAATACTTTTGCGGAGTTTAAACGATTTCGGAGACTATAGTACACAAAATGTTATGTCTATTCTAGTAAGAATCACCCATCTATCTAAATACATATCCATGTATGTATATGTATAAAGATACACACATGAAGACCTTGGATCAGTCGTTCCCAAACCTTTCATGTGGTAATATGTCAACAAACCATTTGAAAATCAACAATATTCTTAATTATTGATCTATACGTTTAGACTGCAACTAATGCATTAAAGTTGTTATACTATCAATACATCTAAAAACTATACAACGTCAAGTGACATTCTAATTTAAAAAATTTCTTAACGTATAAGTAATTCTAACATTGACACAGCATTCTGTTCCTTCCTTATTACTTTTCGAGATAGCTGTCAGTTAATTGTATTTTTATTGTGTTATTAAATTGTTACTTTTTTTTAATGATTTTAGGTGGAAAAGTGTGAAAGTAAAAGTGTCAAAATATGTTTAGAACGTGTAAACTAGTGACATAAGAAACGTTACATTAAAGAGAATTGAAAAATAACCCTGCTGTGTGTGAGACTGAGAATTCAATCTAAAAAGATGATTGAAAATGAAGTAACGAATAACGACACAGAAGAATACGTATACCAAGAGTGCGGTAAAACCTATATAGTTCCTAATAAATCCTACCGTGAAAGTCGAATAAGACAAAATCATACGTGATGGTATACGATAATGAAACATCATTTATGTAAGATGGTATACGATAATGAAACACCATTTATGTAAAATGTATGAGAACAGTATATGATAGACATACGAACCATATCCGATCGTCTATGATTCATATGCCTTCTATATACTGTTAACATACAAGTCTTATACCAAATTTACGATAACACTCTTAGCTTTATTAATAAACTTGGGCATTACAATTTGCTCAATGAAATTAAAGCATTACATGATCCACCATACAAAAATAGGAAAATTTCGATATAGAATATCTATATCAATATTTTTGTCAATAATCATCGTGTCGAGATCCTTACAAAAGCATTTAAAATCTTTAAATCTGTATTTCTCAGACCTGTACTTAAAAAAAAAAAACTATTACTGATATTACTGACTTTGCAGTATAAGGGAATCTTTTCCAATGACCTTGACTTTAAACAATCTTTTGTCTTTGCTCATTATTCGTTAAAAAGTTATCAACAAAAAAATTCAACAATAAAATCTAACTATTGGACACAACTGCGGTTCAATGAAACAAATTCCCTGCTTCAACAGCGCAAATGTTTCCTTGTATAATTTCTTATATATAATTGTTGTGTCTTTAGAATAGAGAATTTTTTATTCTTTAAAGCACAGAATTTCAGTTTTAAAGGAAAAAGATGTGGATTTACAGAAGGGAACTTGTTTCATCGGAGCGCAGGCCTATGTCCGAGAGTTAGGTTTCATTTATGAATTTTTGTGTTAATAACTTTTTATGAGAGAAAGTCAGACAACAACAAACGACGGCTAAAATTTGTTCAAGATCACTCGATGTACAACCAGTGTGTTTCGTTATCTCAATAAAATTGTCTAGATAACCATTTAGATGAAAAAATAGCTTTATCTTATCTTCACCTGGATTATTAAAAATATACATTATCTTTATCTGATCTTAGATAAAAGAAATGTTATCTTTTTCGAATTATCCAAGATTGTACAAGGATATTAGAAGAAATTAACTTTTAGTAGTTGTCGTGGTGATGAGAATTTCTTTAGTTTTACAGAAAAAAATACAGAGACAAGTGCGACACTAGTAATTTAAAAATATATTGAAGTATTTCCATATTTAGAAAATAAATTTAAGGGAATAAATATTCTTTACTTGTATTGACAAATCAAATAAATTTTTGTTTAAGTATAACACATCATTGCCATCCTCAGCGCCAATAGAGAGTGCCTCTTGAGTTGTAGACAACAAATATTAACTTGCACGTAGAAATCATTTATCAGACAAAATGTTGGAACAACTATTATTCTTAAAAAATATATAAAAGTATGAAATCGCATTTTTTGTATCCTAAATTGTTTTACTACATAATAGTTAATTAAAAAAAATTATATGGACAAAATTTTTTTTAATTTTAACTTTTATCAAGATTAATGTAAAATTAATCATTTTATTTGATCTCTAAGATACATTTTTGAGTGATCCGTCTTATCTACATCTAGATAATTTTCAATTATCTAAGCGCAATACTGATTACAAGAAATGTTGAAATCATTGATGGATAGTCATACTGAATAAATACCCTGATATTTTATAAAATTACATAAATATGATAAAGGTGCAATAAGTTTCAAAATTTTTAACGAAATTTACGAAGATACTCATCGCGAATAAAAAATTGTGCGCTGATGTGGTTATAGCCTGAAAGAGTAAACGTTGACCAATAAATTCGCTTCCTTTCGAGCTCTGTACCATTTTTCTTCACCAAGTTATTCGACGTTGACGAAAACTGAACTTTTTGATACAACGTTGAATAAATTGGTGACAAAAATCGTACAGAAGTCGAAGAAAAAGGAAATTATGTATAAAAAATGATTTAATCTTTCGGAAGCTGTGAATCACATTCGTGCATAATTTTTATTTCGCTGCATGCAACTTCAAAAATTACGTATTAAATTTCAAGCTTGAATGTATCATCATTTTCATAAAATATCAGCAAAACAGTTTTTGCAGTGATGGTGTGAAAAGTAAAAATTTCATGACTTAAAATGATTTTGTTATCATTTCGGTACGATGATTTTTGACGACGTTATTCTGTTTCGAAATTTGCTTGTTTTTGCAGATAATGCTTCAATTATGAAGAGTAGTGTGTTTTAAAAATTATGTGATTATCGTTTTCATGTTTAATTCATAACAAGTACTTTTCTTAATATTAAAATAAGCGCTCGGATACCCCGCTCTCATAGAATGATTTCTATTACCGAGGAAAAAAAGGTTTTGACGTACTTAATCTTAGCTCAACGTTATATATTATAAAATAAAGATCATTTTAAAATAAAATTAATAATATGCGTTCTATACCCTCGAATAAGATAAAATCGACATCTTATCTTGAAACAAGTATAACACGTTTAGAATAACAATTTAGAAATTTATATATTCCTACATTTAGAATAAGTGTATTCAGTTATATACGCGATGCTACATCAAAGCAGCGAAGCTCTCGTGATTTAGAGTGTTAGGTAAGAAACAGACGGAACGGGAGATCCCTAGTTCGAATCTCAGCTGAGTTCTTAGTTTCACGATGCCGGAAAATATAAATAAAATTCTTATCGCGGGAAAAAAATAAGAATATTTAAATGAAGAATATTGCGTTGAATTTAATCTTTTCTCTTACGAAAATTAATGAATTAACATCAAGGGAGAATACATTGTATTAAATTTTATAATTCTTTATTTAACACTAAAATATTCTAGTATTAAAAATGTGTATAATTAGCTCTATGAAGATCTTATTTTATATTCTAGATCTTGCAGTAATAGCATTAGATATAGAAATCTCTTCTGAAAATGCGATATCTTCTAATCAGCGTAATAGTGACATACATATAATAGAAAATAGATCAAACATATGCGAAACGTGTGGTAAAAGATTTAACCGTAAATGGGATTTACATCGTCATGAGAAAATTCATAAAGGCTCAAAACCTTACAAATGCGAATATTGTGGGATACGATTTTCGTGAGTATTTAAATAGATAACCAAAAAAAGGTAAAATAATTATTTGATTCTTCAATCTCAATACTTGTATTAATTGGTAAAAAATAATAAATATTGCAACGGTCATTTTGCAGGCGAAAAGATTCTCTACAACGACACGTGGTGGCACAGCATTGCAATGAGGAGCGTTACAAGTCTAATGAACACCTATACACTGGTGGCGTATCATACAAATGCGGAACGTGTAATAAAAAGTTTAAAAATAAATCGGAATTTCGTAGACATGAAAGAATTCATAATGGCGAAAAGCCTTTCGAATGCGAATATTGTGGGATAAAACTTTCGTAAGTATTTAATTAAGTAACAAATGTTAAAATAATTATTTGGTTCTTCAATCTCAATATTTATATTAAATGGTTAAAAATAATAAATATTGCAACGGTCATTTTGCAGGCGAAAAGCTAACCTACAACAACACGTGGTGGCACAGCATTGCAATGAGGAGCGTTACAAGTCTAATGAACACCTATACACTGGTGGCGTATCATACAAATGCGGAACGTGTAATAAAAAGTTTAAAAATAAATCGGAATTTCGTAGACATGAAAGAGTTCATAATGGCGAAAAACCTTATAAATGCGAATTTTGTGGGATAAGATTTTCGTGAGTATTTAATTAAGTAACAAATGTTAAAATAATTATTTGGTTCTTCAATCTCAATATTTATATTAAATGGTTAAAAATAATAAATATTGCAACGGTCATTTTGCAGGCTAAAAGATTCTCTACAACGACACGTGGTGGCACAGCATTGCAATGAGGAGCGTTACAAGTCTAATGAACACCTATACACTGGTGGCGTATCATACAAATGCGGAACGTGTAATAAAAAGTTTAAAAATAAATCGGAATTTCGTAGACATGAAAGAGTTCATAATGGCGAAAAACCTTATAAATGCAAATTTTGTGGGATAAGGTTTTCGTGAGTGTATTTAATTAAGTAACAAAAATTAAAATAATTATTTGGTTCTTCAATCTCAATACTTGTATTAATTGGTAAAAAATAATAATATTGCAACGGTCATTTTGCAGGCGAAAAGCTAACCTACAACAACACGTGGTGGGAAAGCATTACAATGAGGAACGTTAAAGTCTAATAAGGATCTATATACTGGTGTTGTATCATACAAATGCGCAACGTGTGATAAAGAATTTATAAAGCGCATTTGCGTCGTCATGTACGTGGAGAATTCATAAAGACATACAACCTTATCATTATGAGAAATGTTTAGGTAGGTACTTGACTGAATGTGCAGAGGAATCAAAAACATTATTTGATAATTTGTCTTATACACATAAATTATGATGTAACTAATGATATATTATGATGTAACTAATGATATTGTTACGATAATTTTATAGGCATGTCTCAAATCTAACAAAGCATAAAATGCGGATTTACTTAATTTATTAATGGTATTAAGTATTTAAGGAACGTGGAATGGACTCCCGTACAAAATGGTAACATGGGTTATCATACAGATTCGGAGCACACAGAGATAAAGGACAACATCCTTTCGAGGTATGTGCGTTAAAATCATCGTTTTTCCAATTCTTTTTCACTTGATTGTCTTTGTTTTTACGTTTCTATACATGGTGTAAATATGACGTTAGAAATCCGTATGTCACTGTATAGTTCGAAGAATTTTAAAAAGAATCAAGATTTATGTACAAAGAAAATATATGTCATTCATAAAAATTATTTAATCCGTAATCATATTCCTAGTTTCATATTTCTGTTTACATTTATCTATCACTTATAATAATGGTAGTAACTATTTTTCATCACGCGTGCACGTAATGTGCCCTATACCTCAAGCCGTTGAGTTATTTCTCTAACCCTACTTTTCTGCGCAAAAACATTACGGTATAGGGCACATTACGTGCACGCGTGATGAAAAGTTCTATGTGTAACATAAAGCAACGCGTTTATTAGATAGGCGATTTGGAACTTAAATGTCAAAACGTCTGCGTAGCGAATCGATGAAGAAAAAAATTTCTACCAAAATTTTTAATACTCGTTTCTGTTGCGTTTTGCAGAAAATCATATTTTCTAAACGGGGTCAATAATTACGAAACTGAACACAAAAATTGAAAATTCGTAATGGTTGATTCAATATGGTGGACGGAAATGTTATGAAAATTTGAAAGATTGTTTGATTTTTGAGAAAATGGGTATATTGGTGATTAAGGTGGCGTACGTTACGAATCCGTACTCAAAAAACGAAAGTTAGAAAAAGTTGATCCAATATGGCGGACGGAAATGTTACGGAAATCCTTAAGATTCTTCGATTTAGGTGAAATTAGGTTACAGGGGTTTTTGAGGTCGTTTGTATTGAATTCGTGTTTATAATTTGGAAATTCAAAATGTTTGAATAATATCGCGGTGATATTCGATTTTAGAGGGAATTTGGTGTTGTTTGTTTCGAATCCATGTTCAAAATTTTGAAATTCAAAATAGCTGGACAAATCTTGCTGATGGAATATATAGGGGGATTTAAGCGTTAGTGTTTCTGAAGCCGGATTAAAAAATTAGAAAATTTAAAATGATTGAATCAATATGGTGGATGGAAAATAAGGGGTGGACAAACGTGGACAAACGAATGCAATTATTTTATCAAAATTCGCATTTAGGGGTACCGACTTCATAGAACTGCTCTGTGAAATTGGCACCCCTAAATGCGAATTTTGATAAAATCATTATTGCATTCGTTTGTCCACTGTTTGTCCACGTTTGTCCACTCCTTATTTTCGTTTGTCCACACTATTTTTATTATATTTTTCATAATAATAAAAAATAATCACTTGGAGTGCTACAGCATTTTTTGTTTATAACTATTTTTTGGAGGGTGGACAAATAAAAATATCGGGTGGACAAACGTGGACAAACAGTGGACAAACGAATGCAATAATGATTTTATCAAAATTCGCATTTACGAGTGCCGACTTCGTAGAACTGCTCTGTGAAATTAGCACTCCTAAATGCGAATTTTGATAAAATCATTGTTGCATTCGTTTGTCCACTGTTTGTCCACGTTTGTCCACCCGTTATTTTCATTTGTCCACCCTCCAAAAAATAGTTATACACAAAAAAAAATTGTAGCACTCCAAGTGATTATTTTTCATTATTATAAAAAATATATTAAAAATAGTGTGGACAAACGAAAATAAGGAGTGGACAAACGTGGACAAACAGTGGACAAACGAATGCAATGATTTTATCAAAATTCGCATTTAGGAGTGCCGACTTCGTAGAACTGCTCTGTGAAGTTATTACAAAAAAAATTAATGTATAATAAAACATAGATTAAGGTGTCATTGATTGTAAATCCGGTTTCTAAATATTGTTTATCAAAACGGCAGAACCAATGTAGCGATCGGAAACATTAACGAAATCCTAAAGGTTTTCAAATTTCAGAGAAATTTTGTATTAATAGGAGTTAGGATTTGTTGGTTTCAAAACAAGTTTCAAAGAAACATAATTCATAATATCTAAAAAAGGGTATAATGGATCAACGCGTGCCAAGCGCTCAATGAATGTGCTAGTTTAAAAAATTATCCATTTTTTATACATATTTTTTTTAAAGCAACTATGTGTTTTCTTTACACCAATTGATTTATCTCATTATTCTGTTCACAAAAGTATTAAGGTACGATAATCAAAAAGTCAACAGTTTATGAGTTATTTAACATTTTGTGTTAATATGTACTAAAATGAAGTGTAAAATATCTCGAAAACTATTGGTTTTTTGGTATCTCTACCTTAATATTTTTATATGCAAAATAATTAGAGGAAACACGTTATCTAAAAAATATTACACAATTCCATTTAAAAAAGTGCAGGTGACTTTCATATCTTTTTAGCGTCTCCACTTAGAAAAGAAACAACTTGACTAAAATGTGTCCCCCTCGACACCGTTCCATTTTTATTTGAAACATTTTTGTCTACTGGATTTAGTTTTCGAGATAATCAGCTGGAAAGTTTTCGAATGAACACCCTGTATATACACTCAGAAAAAAGTCTGGTAATAGCTACCAAATGCATTTTGTTGAGCATATTGATGCAATATTTAATAAGTAAAACCAAACACAATAATAGTAACTAATCGTTTAGTAATAATCACTAAATATTTAGAAAGTTAAAATTCTCAGGTTAGTTGGTTCAATTAAATGATTTAGTACTTAAAACCAAATAAAATTTGATAATATAAATTAAATATTTAGTAATTATTATAAAATTATATGAAGGAGGTATTTCTAATTGATTTGATAATAATTACCATATTATTTAGTAACTATTAATAAATAATTGTTACCAAATATCGATATCCTCATGTTGTCATGCACGTAACGCCGCATTTGCCAGTTTTTTGAGTAATATAATTGCTCCATTATTTGATAACAAATGCCAAATTATTTTGTTTAAGATTACTAATAATTTGACTGTATTTATTATATGATTTTATAATAATCATCTAGCTTTGTTACCAATTTCCAAATTTTGGTAGTAATAGTGAACAAATTTTTTGATTATATTAACCGAACATTTAATTGAAACTATTTCACCAAAGCATTTGGTAATTGTCATCTAGGCTAGATTATTATAACTAATCTTTTTTTTCAGTGTAAGTTTATATTTCGATTTTCATTACCTATAAAACATCTAAAGTGCTAAAAATCTATAATGCACGTAATGTATACTATAAATTTTTAGTATCAACAGTAGTATATTTGGTATATTTATTACCATATATTTAGTATTGTATAATATTCAAACAAAGCACCTCGCACAATTTTCAACATGGCTGACTGTAGGACACATAGATCAAAGGTACCGACACGGAGTGAAACTACTGTACTTACTTATACTGTGATTACGATTTTCTTGTTTATCCTATAGGCATATGGTGGGGATGCTCGGTCCATATATTATAGGTCCATGGTGTCCTAATTGGTTACGCGTGATTACGCGCCTCGCTCGCACATGCGCAGTTCATTTTTAGCTACGGTGAAATCATGAGAGTTGCGCTATGTATATACTAAAAAAAAAAATGCTATCTTTTCTTTGTTTTTCCTAGTCTTTCCTATCTTTTTTTTTTTAAACATAATACGTGCTTCTGCCGAACAAATTGAGGATATAATGGTGACCGCACGTTAATTAAAGAATCGGAATGTCAGTTTTCAGAACATAATTAATATATAAGAATTCATAGTAATTATAAATATTGCCTTCCATTTAGTGATACAAATTGATACAAATATCGTTCTATTTTCCTTTGCATTCTATGAGTAACAAAGACAGAACAATATACTTATGTTTCCTTGTAACATTAAAATCGTGTTAAATGGGTCAGTTTATTAATTCATAGATGGAATTTTTTAACAAAACTTTTAATTCTTCGATCAGTTTAAAAAAAAATGATTTAATTCAATTTTTATTGTTGTCGATATGGAAATATTGTCGATGGATGCTTCTCGAAAATTCCTATATTTTGTATACGTATGTAAGTCGATATTTTTTCTATTTCTTTATTTAAGTACTTGAGATTTTTGTGTTTTTTTTACAAAGATGTTTGACTGACTGTTTGACTGTTTTTATTGACTGTTTTTCACAGTCGACACAAAGATGTGCTTGACGTTTGATGATAATAACGATCAAAGAAAGAATGATACTTATTGTGTTGACTGAAAACAAAAGCAACACCTTTTATTATCTAAAAGGATACATTAGTAGCACTCTATTGAAAAAAATCACGTCACAGAATTACATATAAAGAAATCATAGAATTAAAATATGTAAATCACGTAACAAATTATTCCAAATCAGATTTTTTAAAATCACATAATTTGAAAAGTCACACGATGACATATGTTTTTTTCCTTTTTTCTATCGTTTAATTATTTAAGATTCGGTAATTATAAAATCGTATATAATGAAAAATTATTTATATCATGTGTGATTTTAAAAAATTACGTACTAATTTTGGAACAATTTTTATGTTATGTAATTAACTTGTTTTAATTACATGATTTGTTATGTAATTTAAAATCCTAGATATATAAGAGCAACTATTGTTAATTGTTCTAATTGGTTATTGCAATTGCGTGACCTAGCAGTCAAGCATGGACATAGGTATAACTATTATTCCTATGTCCATGCAGTCAAGCCCCAGACACAATTGGGCGAGTTCAAGACGGCAAGACGGCAAAGTGGCTAGGTATGCTTGCCGAGCGATCGAATATGATTAGTTGAATCTATAAGTAATAACCGATTATGTTCATTTGTTCGGCGAGCAGGTTAGCTGCTTGACTCTTGCCTTTAGTTTTTCATCGGTTCTGTAAGTGTAGGAATCCAATCTCAAAGAGTACTCACTTTGATCAGTCTGCTGGACACAGACACATTAAATAAATTTGTAATTTCTTCGGTAAAATAGCATTCTGACAATTGTTGCTTTTCACATAAAGCAAGATGAATTAATTATTTTTCTGATTGTTTATTATATTTTACTATTATGCTTGATTTATATTATATTATTTTTTATTAAAGACTTGCGGAGCAATCATGCAGCACATATGTACCAACAGAGAGAAAAGGTACGATAATTCCGAGTCGCTACCCAGATAAAATCAATTACATGTTCAACAAAAAACTGAAGATGATACTAGTTGATTCCGATTTTACAATTTTTTTGTTAACAGAAGATGGAGAGGTAATTCAGAAATATACTAAAATTGTTTAATATTTAATTATATGTATAATGTTATACATACTGATGGTTTTTCATTGAACTTAAAGCTCTTAATATTTAAAAGTTATTATGGATATACATATATGTATATGTATATATAGCATATATATTATAGAAAAATTATTTTTATTTCGTAATAAATAAAGCAGATTTGGAAATGAAAAAAAATCACCTTAGAGAATTCAAATAAATTTTCATATAAAAATGTCTCTGTGTACTGAATAGTGGAGATATTATATATATATTATTATACATATATTATTATATATATATTATTATATATATATATATTAGTAATCTCATAAAGAACAGATTTGTATATATATTTTATACATTTATACTGTGATACTTTTTTTTGTAATATACATTTCGTATAATTTTTTGAAGGCCTAAATAGCACAGAATATTTATTACTACTCATTTTTTTTAATGTTATATAAATATTTTATACATATTTTGTTATTATTTTATACATATGTGTTGTTAGGTATAAGAAAAATTATAATAATTTATCAACCTAATTAACTGATAATTTTAGAATTTGCAGAAATTTCTTTTTGCAGGAAAATTAGTATGAAAATATATTGTATAATAGTGCATCAATTTATTTCTTATTATCTATTATTTTATGTACACAATGAATTGTAAAAATTAATAACAATTTTATTTTTGAAAGGTTTACCATTTGTGGGACATTAATCCTACTGAAGAATATTATATTCACAACTTTTTGATTTGAGATATACACGTATTGTACAAGCTGCAGTTGGCAGGCATACATTTATCATTTTAACCGATGATGAAAGAGTAAGCTAACAATTGAACTATTATACATGCGTTATAATGATATTTAGTTTTAGAAATTAAAAGTCATTTAATTGATTCAATATAGATGTTCTATTTCCAAACCCATAACAAACGGGACTTGGATGAGACAGATCGATTTCCAATTCACAAAAAAGTTTTATTCTATTTGTTGTGGTAACAGTTTCTTTGCATTACTTATTGACGATGGAAGTGTATATATTTGGGGAACAAATAATTATGGTCAGTTAGGTATTTCTACACATAGGGCAACGAATTTATAGACAAACCATGTAAAGTTAAAATTAGTGACGAAGAAATGATAGATAATTATTTTATTCCGTTAGCTCATTTCTAAAGATGATTTAAAAGAAAATGAAGGATTCGTATAGATGCAACTACACTGTTGACTAATCTATATTTGATTTTGACATTTTAGTACAAATAGCTTGTGGATATACACACACACTCGCACTAACTACTAAAGGATACATTTATGGGTGGGGTCAAAACTTTTTTGGAGAATTAGATTTTACTTTTCCAGTAATCAACCCTAGTCCTAGAAAGGTAAATAATTTGCTATTATAATCGTTGTGAGAAAAGAAATGTAAAATAAAAAATAAAGTAGAAAATTTTGGAATTAACAAGTTCAAGTAACGTCTAAGGATTTAAAAATATTGGATGTTGCTGCTATGAAGAATGTGAGTTGTACCATAACCGAAAGAAAAACGTGTTTATGTGTGGGGCAGCTGTTGTGAACAAAAAATTCATAAACCTGTCCCCTGCGACTACACGACTTTATTTGACGTGTGTAATGCGCTGACTGGCAAACCACCAACTACTGTAAAAAATTTGTATGGAGAGCGGTTTAAATTACTGAACGATATTGCGAAATCGTTTAACGAGACTGTAAGTTTCATTTCAGTGTATACAATCTATTGTATGTACCAAGACTTACTTTTAAATTCATATATATAATTGATTCAAGCAAGAAGCTTTCGAAATTCTTGGACTTGTGTAAATGATGGCTTGATAGAAGCCACAGATAAGTCATTTATAAAAATTCTTTATGTGTATTTTCTTGCAAAATTAATTACTGTGGCCCAATTTTGATCCTTGTCCTGTAAAGATTTTTTAAGTTAGTTTAAAAATATACATATACAATGCTTCATATGATATTCGCTATCTTAAGTCTTTTTGTTATATAAGGTGTGTAATATTTATTTATTTTTAACAAATCATTTGTTTGCTTCTGACCCGTGTTATCCTTATTAAGAATATTTTACATTTGATTCTTTATACGTGTCTCTTTTCCTTATAGTGTCATCATATTTAATCAATTTTCCTATGAGATGTATTACGCTTATTTCAAATATTTATATACTGGCAAAATTGAAGTATCTACAGTGGAAGAGAAATTTAGTGAGTTTGAGTTTAAATATAGAGATCGTACAATTACTTTATTGTTGCTTACAATTTGTAACTGATACCATTTCGTTACAGAACTCTTCAATTTGGCTGATGCATTTAGCGATGAGCGGTTTGAGAAAAGTTGCTGTAACGCGATAAAAGATGACATAACGACGGAAAATTTATTTTCTATTTACATTTATACGACGCTAAAAAATATTGAAGAAGTAATTGGCAATCTCACTTTTTTTTTATTAATAGATTTCATTAATAGCTGATTTCTGTCTTCTAAAAGAAAGTACCAATTTATAATGGAATTGATATATTAATCAATTGGGATGTTCTTTATTCTTGTTTTGATCAGAGTAAAATATTTTTTCAAATATTTTTATGTCATGGGGAGGAATGGCAAGGTCGCGAATTATGTCTAAATATTTCGTTAGACACGCAGTTTTTCTTTGTAAGGTGTTCCTGCATGCTTGTCCGGCGTTCCAATATTGCATTTAATATTAAAATTCATTAACTATAAAAACTTTATTTTTATTTTTCATACTTATTTATTCATTTACTTATTATATGTATTTATTTTATTATACAATATATTTTTGTTTATTATACGTATTCTACATAATTTGCAGCTAGAGCAAATTTTGTTTCTTCAAAGAATACAATATGGAAATAATGGAGATGAAGAGTTTTATGGAATTAGACGAAGAAATAAAAATATTTTTGGAAAAATCTAAATAACTAAGAAGTGCTATATACTTGTTTAATACAGATTGATAAAAATGTCTAAAAAGAATTTTATGACAAATAGAAAATTTTTTAAAATATTCAATTTATGATTGTAACAAAACCTAAGGACAGTTTTACCTAAATTTCGAATTTTAACCTTTTTATTGAAAAACGATTAATTGTATATGTATATAAACTGATATTTTTAATTTAATTTAATTCAACATTCTATTAAGTATGCACATTTAAGCTAAAAAAACCAGAATGCAAAAAAGTAGAAGGTATTTGATGAAACATTATCAACAATTAACAACTAATATAATAATAATACATATAGAGAAAATAAGATAAAGAGAGAAACACTAGATATATATATATATATATATACACACACACACACACACACATATATGTATATGTATATGTATATGTAGTATGTATAATGCGTCCAAGAGAAAACGTTAATATGTCAGAACGCGTTGTAAGCGTTTTTGAAAACCGTTTTTGAGTCACAACACGAATTTCGTATTGTGGCTGAATCTCAAACGCCATAACACGTTGTGGTCAGTTTTTTCGCTTTGCGAGCGTTTCAATCTTTGAGCCTAATATATATAGTCTTTCTCTAACTTTTCTCTTATTATATACATATAAATATGCATATACATATAAATATATGTATATATTATATATATATATTATATAATATTTTTTATATGTAAAATATATATAATATACATTTTATATACATATATATATATATATGTGTAACATCCTTCTAGGTTTTCTCTTTCAATTTTTAATTGGCTTCTGCTTTTTAACGTTCTGCTTAATTGACTTTAGTTTTTAGAAATATATAAGAATGACAATGATAACTCTGTTCTTTTATAATGTTATATCGAGTAACATTTCTACATGTAATATATAGACTTCGTTGAATAAAAGATTTCATCGTAATAAACTATTGTATAATAGCATGATGTGGATGAAATTATTATTATATTTCTAATAACTTGTAAATTTTGAATTATATGGTTTAACAAATCATGTACAAATTTAGAACAACAACTATTACACGATTTTGTTATGTAACGTGAGGTTTTTGTGTAAAGAATCGAATACTCCATCGATCATTCTTATATATAGTAAACATACAAAGGTTTCAGGAATTTTCTTTATTAATATGAAAAATAAGTATTTTGAATTTTTAATATCTTTTTTTGCAATAATAAATTAAACAAAATTTTTTAGAAAGGAGAACTTTACTTATACATAATTTACTGAAAAAAATTTATTCACAATTTTACGTTTATTATTTTGTCGTTGAACATGTCGTTTAGTTACAATCAATTTTTTACAAGCTTACGTGCAAAATACGCAAACAACATACAACATTTATAAACAATTCAAGAATTATTCGTAATAAATATTTACTTTTGTGATCGTAGACTCAGTTTCACAACTCGCAATTAACTTCAAGTTTAAATTATTTCTTATGTTGAATCTCGGTTAGGAATTAATCGTGAGATATGAAAGTTGTCTGCACACGTCATATTATGATCTAAGTAAAAAATGCTTGTTAGAAATGTTTATCATAAATATTACATATGTGTAGAATATTTATTAGACATTTAATGAATGAATAATAATAAATATATATGTTATAAATATTATATACTGTCCGCATAATGGTAATTTTGAAACTATTCAGGAGAAATGCTATTGGTTTGAAATCAATATTCACATTTATCATTGTTCCTATTTCTCATTCCTATTTTGTTAAAGCATGCAAAGCTTGTTCTCAAAGACGACTCTAATTTAAAAAATGCTTAGAAATTTTCACTCTTACAATTAGTGAGACACAATATTTCACGTTTCTATGATTAACACTTCAAGATATTGTTACTCGTAATAAATTTAACTATGGAAATACAAGGATTTATGTTTATAGGTATGTGTGGGTGCGTATACATATGTATATTTTTCTGAGATCAAACTTTACGTTGATCATCCAATCCTTCAAAATTTGCAGTTTGGTTCACTTCCGTCATATTTTTCAAATAGAAGTTAAAACAATAATCCATCAATTTCTAAAGAACTCGGCCTGTTTAGTTGTAAACATAACTTGACTTTGATAATCCAATCCTCTAAAAGTTGCAGTCTGGGTCACTTCCGTCACATTTTTCAAATAGAAGTTATAACAATAATTCATCAATTCCTAAAGAATAGACACCATACATGTAAGTAAATAAAATATAACATGTAATATATGAATATATAACATATTTTTGACACATTGAAAGAAAAGATTGGCTACTTTATTAATTTAATAAAATAAAATATAGTACAGCAGTTTTAATTGACTGCAGAAGCTAATTTTTTTTTTTGGTTACGATAGTCATACACAATAGCTGCTACGACCAAAAATTTACTGCACTGCCATATTCAATCAGTCGTTTCATCCAGTGTAGGTGATTTAAAATGAATTGACGCTAAGAATAATGTTGAATAGTATTAAAATATACTTGTCTGTGAAGTGTAAGACACGGGTATTTGTTAAACGCGTTAAGTTTTATTATGTCGCGTATAATATAAGTAACGTTACGCGAAAAAAAAAATCTTTATTTAATATTAATTTCTGCAGTACTTTTATCTTGTAGGAAAACCCATTGTAATGTACCAATCTGATTATTATTATAAACTATGAATATATTGTCTTATTGAGGAAAGTAAGAAGAACACATTTTTTTTTAATGTGCCCTATTGCACGTTTACAGAATAAAACATATATCTTCGAAAATAGGTTGCCTTTCAAAGTCATAACTGTGAGAGATGTATAAAAATGTTTGAAACTAAAGTTCAAAAGATTTTAAAGCGCAATAACCTAAAAGAATTGTTTCAATAACAAATTTTTATTTATAAGAAATTAACTTCAAAAATATTAACTTAGTTTTAATTATTAATTATCTTCTAAACCATTGAAATACTATTCGAAAAATTTATTTCTTTTTTTCATATTTTATTTCTTCTTTCTATTTTCTTTTTTAATAATATTTGCTTTATAACACGAAACTCAAACGGATTATTTTATTCCTTAAATGTACAATTCCGATTCATATAAAGAAATATGGTTTTTTTATTTTTATTTACAAAGCATATTAAAAACTTATCAAAATCAGAGAAGACATTTACATTTACTTTTTTAGTAAAAGAAAAAAATATTCGTTATGCGCAATAGAAAAAAGAAAAACAATATTCAATTACCTCTTTATGTTCAACTGGCAACAACTCTTTAAACTCTTTGTTAACAAGGTTGAAAAGGTCTATAACGTTTGATACGGTAATTGCTTTCTTTATTGCTGGAAAACAATCTCTCTCGAGATTTTTCTCACAGACTTGATCAGCCAGTACTAAGAGATCTGCAATAAAAAGATATTTTAATCAGTGCAACTAATAATGCATTTTGCGTTATATTTAATTCAAACTCACTTAATAGGTCATCTACAGATGCTAGATCAATTTTGCCAGTATATAAATATTTTAAAAAGGTTTTATACGCGTCATATGAATAATCGTGAAGATTGATGATGCTATGAAGGAAAAAAATTCAAAAAAATAATATAAATCAATTAAATATTAAAAAGCTTTTTAGCAAATATGTGTTTTTTGTACCATAGATTGCTTTCAATGTAGTCGGTTTGGAATATTGTTCTGAAATACGTACAACGAATCTTCAAGATAGACTTGTGGACGTAAATGGATCTGTTTCTGATTTTTATCGTAAGGTCACTCGTTGACTTTAATAGCAAGAAACGAGATTTGATTAAAGACATCATATACATATTATTAAATATTTCCTTTTATTATATATATAATACATTATAAATAATTATATTTATAATGTATTATATATATAATAAAAGGAAATATTTAATAATATTCATATTAATGATTTTACATAAATATATAGTGTAATAAGGCTAGAAATGACACTTCAAATAGCAAATTACGAAGCGAGAGAAATTATTATAACATTGCAAAATATGCCAAGAATTTACAAAGCTATAATAGTATGGAACTATAATGATCTACAATTGATTCAAATATTTACCAATCTTTTACCGATGACTTGCTTGAGGTTTTTAGCACGTCATCAGCTACAAGAGTTTGAAAGATCCCTGACATTTAAAAAAAATGGAAATTGAATTATAAATAGAATAGAAACTAACCCGATCGTTGAATACAGCTTCCAAATCATTTAATATGTTACATTCCTCATTTGTAAAGTCATGAACCATGGACATTGGTGATTGGGCATTTTTCGTGTTGGATATGTCAAATATGTTCGTATATTCACAGACAACATGTTTCTTCATTGTTAGATGACCAAGACAACCCCACAAATAAATAAGTCCATTTTCACTGGACTTGGCAATGCTACAATATGCCATGGTGGCGATATCTGATGCTTTCTTCATATTAGGTATATTCACCTGTCAATCACAAAATTCTCCGATATATTTTATATTTCATAATACAATTACCGTAGCACAAAATTTACCTTTAATGGAAGAAGTTTCAGATCTCTTCTATTAGGTTCTAATTGCCAATATCTGTTTGAACCCCACGCATACACTTTCCCTATATTAGTCAAAGCAAGTATATGTTCCGCTCCACAGGCCACTTTGACTAATAATGTAAGTGTTAAGATTAGAGAAATGATATTAATCTATACATTGCTTGTAGCCATAAATTTTGCGATATATCCATATGTTTTGCATTGTAAGAAGCATATTTTAAAAAGAATTACCAATTGATTTGCCTGAAAGTTCGGTTACTTCCAATGGAATTCTTGAGAACAAATATGTTGAAGGAACACCCAGTTGAATATGCGCATTATCTCCCCAAGTGTATATTTTACCAATATTTGTTACCACCACAAAAAAGTTTTTTCCGCAACTCATGCTGGTAATCATTTGATATTCATCTTTGATATTAATTTGATACATACCCTCAAAATCTACCGGGGTGTAGACAATCTTGTAATATATCAAAATTAAATGACAATATGTTTAAATACAATCAGTGAGATTATAGATTAATAATTATCATTGGTACTATATAGGTACGTATCACAAAAACGTATTTATTACTTTACCTTGCCATCATCAGTTAAAATGAGAAAAACGTCATTTTTGGAGCCACTTGCGGTTCTCACAATCCTTGTATTACTCCAATCAATTTTATGCGGTATATAACGTATAGAATAAGGTATTAACGTTCTCCATGTATGTTGCTTGTAAAAGATAACATGATAATTGATTTTATTCAATTGGTTTAATTATAACAGTATGCTGCATTTGTTTGAACATGTTAATGTCATACATATATAGGGTATCGAATATTCATTTCAAACAATTCGGTTTGATTACGGTTATAATCCGAGACTACTCAACTTTTGGTTTTTCGTGTAAGTTTCAATTCTTTTAAGTAGTAACGGCAAATAAATATATAATTATCGAAAATTATCGAAACTGATAGTGACCAAGGATTAATTAAATTGTACGTTTCCGCGGACGAATTTATATACGTAACTCGTTGGGGATGTTTGTTATTATTCGATAATATGTTACTCAACAAAATTAAAAGATATTCTAGAATAGGCAAACTTCGAGGTAGAATAACTTCATCAAAAGTCATCGTAAGCCTATTGCTCGATTGCGTACAAACACTTTTACGTACAAATTTAAAATTAAATTTAAGTAAGAAGATACGTAATTTCTATTCTTAAAGCAGAGAAATATATTTTAAAGCAGAGAATTTTTTTTTCAAACGGGGAATTTGTGTCCTGAAATTAATAGAATTTGTGTTTTAAAATCAGAGAATATTAGAATAAATGGTATAAGCAATCAAGTAGGCAACATAATAAATATAGATAATCGAGTTGTATGTAGCAATATTTGTAGGCAGTAATACATGTAAGTAAAAATAATTTCGTTTCTGAAATTTTTATTTGTGCGCAGGTGTATGTAAGGCATTCGAGCTATAGGCAAATGAGATGTAAGCAAACGGTGCAGTAGGCAATCAGTTTGTAGCCAAACGGGGTTTTCCTTCAAATTGTTATCCGTCCAAAATTTTTGTTGCAAGTTCCTGATTATAATTACAATATATTTACTTTTTTATGCGATTATTAGATTGTATATTATTGAGAATTTATATATAGAAAACACGCGTCATAATTTCTATTGTTCCAATTTCTATAATATAAAAATTAGAGCAATATACATTATTTATCAAAGGATATAAATGTATACAATCTTTATTCACATTCCATACCATATATTAAATAAATTATATTATACTTTATACTCTACATTATTATACTTTAATTAATAAACGTTTAAAAAGTATTTTAATACAAAAGAATTAGAATAATTTTATATTTGTTGAATAGCGTTTAATATTGTTGAATATGGTATTATCTCATGATATTTAAATACTTAATATATACTTCTCCGTCTTCTGTTATCAAAGCAACGGCCGACAAACCGGGATGGTGAATTAGTAACTTTATTTCTTTGTTGAACATATATTCCACTTTTGCTCTTACGTCACCGTAAGTGTTGCATATAAAGCCCCAATTGATCTTGAAGTACGGGCACGATAGCAATGCAAGGCTTAAATAAAAATAATTGCGATTATCGAATATAAATGACCGTAAATGTTACATTAAGTACAATTAAATAAGTAAACATGTTTTGTCTACTTCTTTCGCGCGAATATTAATAAATAATAATTTTAGAAATCCAATTAAAAATATGTAAATTGATTTAAAACAAACTTAAAAAGAACAAGGTTTTGCAACAGAGGGAAAAAATAAAGAATAAGCAAATGGAGATCGTATAGATTTCCTCAGTTAGAAATTATATTTTTGAAATGATTCCTATTCTATTTCGGTTATTGCTCAAGTTTGATGCTCCTTGTGTTCATAGCTCTAATGTTTGATCATGAAATATACTTTTTGTAACATATTTAAGAACAGTTATCCCGATACTGCATAGCTTTCGAAAAAAAAAAGTGCCTTTATTATACATAATTTTTAAAAATGAGTTCATGTACAACTTTCTCAGTAATACACACTGGAATCACTTATATGTTCATGAAATCAGAATTTTAATTGATTGTTTATCATATAATTTTTTTATGATGCAAGTAGGGTTAATTGAATATGGTATTAGGTTTCTTTACCTGCACTGTAAGGAATTTAGTCCCAAATTTAAATGCTCTCTTACTTGAACATTTTAACATAAATCTCAATACCTGTTCACGTTATTCGTACTTTTTTACTCTTGTCAGATTTCTCGTAGGTATTTCCTTCAAATCCGTTTATATACATATAATGTATATAATGTATATATATCATACATATACACACACACACACACACACACACACACACACACACACACACACACACACACACACACACACACACACACACACACACACATATATATATATTATACACACTTCTCATTCTAAATTCAAATCTTTTTAAGCAGTTTAAGCAATATTAGTGGAAAGAGTATGCCTCGGAAGTGCCAGTCTATTATAGACGCAGTTGGTGACTGGACTCTTTATTAATATAATTGCATTTTGGCCATGATCCTGCTAAATACAATCAATATAGATTTAAGTCTAAAATAAGCCATTTTTCTTTGAGATAGGCTTGCCACACTCTTACTAGACAGACTGTATCTCATTTACAATAGTATTTTCATTGAATTATATTTTTCCATTATATTATAATTACATATTTTTTCTTCAATATTTATTTATTTTTTATTGGTCTGAATTTGTATTCAAGATGTTACACTGCTTAATTTCTAAATGTTTAACAAGTTCACAACAGAACTGCTTTATGTAGCTACACGCATGATGTTTTAAGCGATATTCATATATTTAAATTTCTGACGTTAATAATATAATACATAGATGTGTGTGTGTTTTGGCCACAATTTTTGTTTGTAAAAATCAATTTTTAAAAATTCCGTATTTCACACAACGACTGCAACTTTAACATGTCCATTTTATTTTAAAATGTATTATATCAAATCTTAATTATTATTCAGATTACATCCAGCTAATGAAATTGTCTTACACTTTAAAATCGTACTAAAATTACTCTGCAGATTTATGTATGTATGTGTGTGTGTGTGTGTGTGTGTGTGTCTGTGTGTTTGTACACATTATATAATTACATATACAAATATACATAAAATTATACAGATGTAAATAAGCACGAAATAAATAAGTTGCTGCAGTGAAATCTTTAAGTGCAGTCACAAAATGCGTGCAATTTAATTTTGGATTATTAATGTTCGTCTATTAATATTTTCCATTTACTCGTTTATGTATATTTTAAAAATATATTAAAAAAAGAGAAACTTACCGATGTTTATACTTATTTAAGCTTCCACTCTCTTCATTTCCAAAATTATTATCAAACTTCAGCGAAATAGACATGATAATGATAGATATAATATTGTGTAATACGCAACAGATGTGTACTGATGATTGAATGCGAAGAAAAAGCAAATAACTGTTTCCTTCAGAGTCGATATAAGTCTGTCTGCGTGATATTGAGTTGAGTATATATATATATATATATATATATATGTATAATTTGCTTAGGGCTTGTGTTTATGATGACCGTGATACGTATTATCAATACGAGTTCTCGAATAAACATTTTCGCACTTCGATAAATTTCGATTTCAATGTATGTAACATATAAGAAATTAGATTTGAAAATTTCATACGATCTGCAGCTTTTTCATGTCGATATTGTATTAAATAATTATATTGTATTGAATCTTTATAAACTTATATTGTATTAAAATGTTTGAATTAGAAACTTAATTATTATTATATATATCTAACTAACGAACTGATCTTATTATATATGTATACGAATCTTAAAATTGTACTTAAAATAATCTTGAATGGATTTATGCGTATTTCTGTATGCGAGTAATCTAATTCTGGATAATTAACGTTCGTTTTTTAACATTTTGCTACTTGTCAATGTATATCATGTAAAAAAATAGAAAGAAATAGAAACTGCACTTATACTGATGTATAAAGTTATTTAAATTTCTATTGCATTCCTTATCATTTTTTCCTAAAATCGCTTCATTGAATCTCAGCTTAGAGACATAATAATAATCAACACATTAATAACAAACAAATATAAAGTGTGGAAATATGTATTAGATTAATAAATCACATAATACACGAAAGACTTGCGATTGAATGTGAGAAAAATTCTTTCGAATAATTCTTTCGTTCGGTGCCGATATAAGTCTGCCTGCGTGGTATTTATTTTAGCATATATATATTATTATATACTTAGGGCCTGTGCTCATGATGACCGTGATCTCAGTCATCAAAATACAAGTTCTAGAATAAAGTTTTCGCACTTCGATAAATATCGACTTCAATATATGTGACAAAATTAGCCTGCACAACTTATATAACTTTAAAATATTCAACCAATGCTATAAAAGTAATTATGATTGATTATCTACGTTACGATTGATTAGCTACGTCTTAAGTCTGCAGCACATGATGCTTGTTTTTCTGCTTTTCTGTTAACTGGATCGGAATCTTGCCACCTTATTGGCTGTGGTGCTGACAGTACCAGCAGTGGCAAAAATCTAATCCGCGGGCTAATAATACAAAAGAAAAACAGGCATCTCATGTCGTCGATATAAGCGAGACACCACTTTCGACTTTAAAATATTATACCAATGATGTAAAAGTTATGTTTAATTGGCAATGTGGCTAAACGAGACACTCTCATTTTAATCGGCTAAAAGATTATTGTCTATTCCCCACAGAATGCGCTCGTGATTGAAGCACAGTGCATTTACTTTGCATTTGTGCAGGTACATATACATATAAATGTATAGATAGGATCAAAAGATATTTCCAATATTATTACAAATATCAATATTACTATAATGTATAATGTACAGAAATTTGCGGGAGGGGAGGTTAGTTATACTATTTGTCACGTAGGAAGTTATTACATGTTCAGGAAGGGAAATGTGAAATAATTGTTAGTACTTTAGCATACATAACAAAAAAGATATTATTTTTTAAACTTTTCTTATTAACAGCTTTTAAATAAATGACGATCATTATAATTACAGTCTGTGGTGATCACTCAGGGTCACATATGACACTGAACACGTTCATCAAACTCAACTATTGCAGAGCAGATTTGTGAGCAGTTGCTCCTATTGAATGATCTAAAATTCTGAAAGAATACATCCACAAAAATATCCCACAAGTTCGGAATATGCAACATTTTTAGTAGATGAAATTTATGTCTAAAGTATACAAAGTGCGTAGATTAGATATAGTGCACAAAATGCAATAAATGCATTACATGAAATACATACTATATGTATATATATTATAACATATGTAACATGTAAAAGGTTGCTATTATATTTAATACTATAAATCTATTAATTATATACACATTTATCATTTCTATTCCTTTGTATAAACAATTTTTGAATTATAGTGTCATTTTATATCCTACTTATAATAAGCCTAATTGTCAATTTTTTATGAGTCGTATCTCTGACTTCCTCCACATGGTAATCATACAATAAAAATAACATTTCAAAGTTAAATAGTAAAATTGTGTATATAAAACAAGTAAATCACATAACTGATTGTTCCAAATTATAGTACGTGAATTTACTAAATCATATAATTTAAATATTACATAATGATATACTTTCGTTTCTTCTATTTTTATCATCATACACACACATCTAATTCTTTAAAATACCATAACTGTAAAGTAGCATAATGTGGATGAAATTATTATTATATTTCTTGTAATATCTTGTAAATATCGAATTACATGGTTTAAAAAATCATGTACAAATTTAGAACAACAACTATTACGCGATTTTGTTATGTAACGTGATGTTTTTGTGTAAAGAACCGAATATTCCATCGATCATCCTTATATAAAAAAGGTATACAAAGGTTTCAGGAATTTTCTTTATTAATATGAAAAATAAGTATTTTGAATTTTTAATATCTTTTTTTGTACAAAAATAAATTAAACAAAATTTTTACTGACTTAATTGGAATATTTATCTTAAAAATACAGTAAATAATATTCAATAAATTAAGATTTTTTAGGTGAGGCGAAAATAATCGGTCAAAAAATCCTATGTGTTTATACAAATATTTCTTGTTAAAAAACAAATTTTGTTTGAGTCATGACGACTATGATTACTTCATACGACCCTCCAATCAATATTTTTCACAAAATTATACGTCAAGAAATACGCAACTGACCTCTAAAATACATTGAACTTTTCCTTTATTTTAAGCAATTACTATATGTATATTGTTAGTTCTATCATTATTATTGTTATTATTTATTGTTATTTGTTATTAATTTTGTTAAAGATTAATTCTTTTTTTACGGTTTATACGAATAGAGAACTTCACTTATTAAGAATTTACTAAAAAAATTTATTCACAATTTTACATTTATTATTTTCTCGTTGAACATGTCGTTTAGTTTACAACTTTTCAATTAATTTTTTACAAACAAGAATACGTGCAATACGCAAACAGCATACAACATTTATAAATAATTTAAAAGATATCCGTAAGTGTTTATATTTACTTTTGTGGCTTAGAGTCTGCACAGATCATTAATATATATATGTATATATTAATGATATATATATATTACATTAATATATATATTGTATATATTATATATTATATTAATAAATATGTATATAAATGAAATGTATATATATACACACTCAAAATTAGAAAGAAAAAGCAATAAAGTTGGAAAAATTAAGGAATTTTCAAATGCTCGAAACTAGGTAAATAACTATGATACATAGAGGTATTTAAAAAACGAAAAAATAAAGTATGAATTTTGAAGTTTGTTCTTGGAGAAACATCTAATACCGATTGAGTGGTATTAATAATTTTATAATGGCCGATGATAGAGTGAGGATCTGCAAAATTGACAAATAGAACCTTCCATTCCAAAGTTACACACAGTAAAACAGTAGACGCAGCTGAATGGGATAAAAAGTACATGAAATTTCAAAACCTCCCTATCAAAATGCACTTTTACGGAATTTGATACGACAATTTGTTGCCATGTTATGACATATTAAAAAAAAAGTCTTTATACGAAATAATAATAAATTATAATGCTCCCATTATCAGTTCAAACCATCATCGCAATTCTAAAATGTTAATTGTCGAAATCCCATCCGTGTGAATGTGTGTGTGTATCACATACACGGCAGAGAGAGGGTTTGAAGTCAATAAAAGCGAAAGTGACGAACTGTGATGAGGTCCTTATCTCTGTTCTGTTTAAAAAATTATTCTTTTCCCTAATTGTCATAACTTGACGAAAAATAATCGTATCGAATTCCGTAAAAGCATATTTTGAAAGGGAATCCGTGCAACTTCGGAATAGAAGATTCTATTTGTCACTTTTGCAGGTCCTCACTTTATCGGCCATGGAAAAATTATTGATCACTCAATCGGCATATAAAGTTTCTCAAAAGTACAAATTTTAAGCTTCATTTTTGTTTTT
>NW_017274977.1:0-1231 GCF_001594065.2 Cyphomyrmex costatus | reverse complement strand
ATATATATATATTACATTAATATATATATTGTATATATTATATATTATATTAATAAATATGTATATAAATGAAATGTATATATATACACACTCAAAATTAGAAAGAAAAAGCAATAAAGTTGGAAAAATTAAGGAATTTTCAAATGCTCGAAACTAGGTAAATAACTATGATACATAGAGGTATTTAAAAAACGAAAAAATAAAGTATGAATTTTGAAGTTTGTTCTTGGAGAAACATCTAATACCGATTGAGTGGTATTAATAATTTTATAATGGCCGATGATAGAGTGAGGATCTGCAAAATTGACAAATAGAACCTTCCATTCCAAAGTTACACACAGTAAAACAGTAGACGCAGCTGAATGGGATAAAAAGTACATGAAATTTCAAAACCTCCCTATCAAAATGCACTTTTACGGAATTTGATACGACAATTTGTTGCCATGTTATGACATATTAAAAAAAAAGTCTTTATACGAAATAATAATAAATTATAATGCTCCCATTATCAGTTCAAACCATCATCGCAATTCTAAAATGTTAATTGTCGAAATCCCATCCGTGTGAATGTGTGTGTGTATCACATACACGGCAGAGAGAGGGTTTGAAGTCAATAAAAGCGAAAGTGACGAACTGTGATGAGGTCCTTATCTCTGTTCTGTTTAAAAAATTATTCTTTTCCCTAATTGTCATAACTTGACGAAAAATAATCGTATCGAATTCCGTAAAAGCATATTTTGAAAGGGAATCCGTGCAACTTCGGAATAGAAGATTCTATTTGTCACTTTTGCAGGTCCTCACTTTATCGGCCATGGAAAAATTATTGATCACTCAATCGGCATATAAAGTTTCTCAAAAGTACAAATTTTAAGCTTCATTTTTGTTTTTTAAACACCTCTGTATCATCTGGAGACACGGTAGTGTCTCGGCGCTAAGCCAAGCGCGTGACACTGCCGTGCCTACTTTACGCGAAACTGATAGTTTACTGAATTACGAGCATTCAAAGTTTCGTAAATTTTTCCAACTTTTCTATTGTACCGTTTTTTCTTTGACTGATTGTAAATTATAAATATTACAGTAAATATAAATATTACAGTAAATGTTACAGAAACACTTCATAAAACATTATAATCTCGGTAAAAAATGCTTGTTTGAAATATTTACTTATATGTTAATAACATTAGTTAACACAAAGCTCAGAAACTCTCCTAACACAATTTGTCTAATATTA
>NW_017274976.1:0-910 GCF_001594065.2 Cyphomyrmex costatus | reverse complement strand
ACCGTTTTAAAAGATAGAGCCTCTACTTTAAAATGGATTAAGTGAAATTTTACGTCCCATTAAGCTGTTTTTTTCGTGAAAACAAAAAAATAGAGTGTTGGAATCTTGAAAATGTTAAGATTCAGCCTTCCAATAGCAAAGCAACGACGAGACGAAAAATGTCACGAAATCAATTTTGAAGCCGAGTACATCTCCTTTAAAATGGCATAAAAAAATTGTTCTAGTTTGACTTGAAGCTGAGATGTCAGGTTTCAGAGTGGACCTTACTTTTCTTCAAGATTTGGAATAAATATCTCGAGCATTCGCGTTATTCGATGTGCACCACGAGGATGTTCCTCGATTTGAGTATGCACATCATTGTGTGAGAACGCACGCAAAGCGGATTTGTTGTTACTAAATAACACGGGAGTAGCAAAATGTAATATCCTTATTTCTGCTGAAACACAAACACACACACACATTATGTGCAAAATCCTCGTGGTGCACATCGAATAACGCAATGCTTAATTATCTTCCAGCAATATATAGTAGTAGTAGTGACGAGGATCTTTTTCGTTCTATAGACTGATATTAGTTCGATAAGTCATTTAAACATACATATATTGAAGTACTTTTATATTTAGAAAATAAATGTAAGGAAATAGATATCCTTCTCTCATTCTGTATCCGTCAAATAAATATTTTATTCTAATAAGGTTCATGTTTCACTGCCATTCCGAGTACAATGCGAATTCTTTAAATATTTGGATTTTATCGGTAATTCATATTTTTTTTGAGCAAATGCGTCGTATTTCTAATAAGATTGACTGGCTTAATAATAAAAGATTAGCATTATCAAAATTAATAGTTAATCCTATTAATTATTATTGTAATTTTTCAAATGACAATTCTAACAGAAATCAAATTTTAC
>NW_017274975.1:0-2934 GCF_001594065.2 Cyphomyrmex costatus | reverse complement strand
TACCATGAAAAGTAACTGATATATTATTAAAGGTGCAAGTTCAAAATGAACATACATACATATTTGTAAGTAAAACATTACTATTTGCAGATTACAATTTTCTAGAAAAAATAACTGCGATATGTTATTCTTAGAGCACAAAATATAAAAGTCGTTTATTGAGATTTGATTCAAAATTTATACTACCCCGTACAATGAAAAATAATTGCTTGTAATTCCAGAGTACCTATCTGTTAATGACTCGGAAAAAGAACATTACATTTAGTTAATAAAATTAGATTTGAATTAAATAAGTATCCACCGTATTTTCAAAAACTCCATAACGATCACGATGTGAACATACACATAATTACAAAATTATGTTGAAATGCTTTTTTCTTATGTGATTCTCAATAATACTAATCGAGGCTTGCTCTGATTAATGCGAATATTTAAATTAATCTTTGAAACACTATTACATTTTGTATTTGCACCTTAAGAACAATATCGCTTACTTTTCAGAATTAAATTGATAAATTCTTTTATCTATGCTATAATATGAACAACACAAAACCGGAAGTACAAACAAAAATTAGAAACTTGACTAAAGAAAAATTAAAGACTTTTTTAATGTAGGTAAACCATTTTCATAACCTTCATTTCAATCTATCGAAAGTCTTTTGAAAGCAGGCCGCCATGTTCTTTTTCCGAGTCATTAACAGATTGGTACTCTGGAATTACAAGCAATTATTTTTCATTGTACGGGCTAGTATAAATTTCGAATCAAATCTCAATAAACGACTTTTATATTTTGTGCACTAAGGATAACATATCGCAGTTATTTTTTCTAGAAAACTGTAATCTGCAAATTGAAATGTTTTACTTACATATATGTATGTATGTTCATTTTGAACTTGCACCTTTAATAATATATCAGTTACTTTTCATGGTAATATATTATTAAATTTGGATAATATACACTCTTCCTGCATGTTCACTTTGAACTGGCACCTTTAATAATATATACCAGTTTACCTTCCATGGTAATCTATTATTGGAGGAATAAATGTGTTCGAATTAATGCATTTTGAACTTGCACCTTGAATAATATATCAGTTATCAGTTACTTTTCATGGTAATATATTATTAAATTTGAATAATATACACTCTCTTTGTTTGTTCACTTTGAACTGGCACCTTTAATAATATATCAATTACTTTTCATGGTAATTTATTATTGTCGGAATAAATGTGTTTGAATTAATTGTGATATAATTTTTTTAAAAAAGAACTAAACCACTTGGGTTGAAAAAGGAAGATCTTTCAATAAGAATACAAAGACATACTTATTAGGTTTCATTGTATAATATATATGAAGAGAAAGATAAAGATAGTACTACATGGGTTTTACTATTTAATTTATTAGAATTTAATAAGAATAGTACCACATGGGTTTTTAAAAATATTAGATTAGAATTTAACTTGGCGCCGACTATTGATATCATATCTTTTATACAAATGATACATGTCACTGGAACCATTTGGATCGAAATAAGAAGACCTTTCAATAAGATTAAGAACTACATGGGTTTTACTATTTAATTTAGTAGAATTTAATAAGAATAATTATAACATCGGGATTTTAAAGATAGTAGAATTTAACTTGGCGCCGACTATTGATATCATATCTTTTATACAAGTGATACATGTCATCAGAACCATTTGAATTGATCTAGTTTACATCATGGTCTACTAAACAGCAAATATAATTAGTCGGTTCTACAGCCGATTAAGTAATTGGCGTTGGTGAAACTGGCCCATACGGTTTTTTATCAGAAGCTCGCACTCTTAGCGCATTTTCTACCTTCATTAAAAAGGTAAATTTTTTAGTTTTTTTACGTGGTCTTTTATACAAACAAGAATATTACCACATGGATTTTTAAAGATAATAGAATAAGAACTACATGAGTTTTACTATTTAATTTAGTAGAATAATTACCACATGTGTTTTTAATCTAGTTTACATCATGGTCTACTAAACAGCAAATATAATTAGTCGGTTCTACAGCCGATTAAGTAATTGGCGTTTGTGAAACTGGCCCAAACGGTTTTTTATCAGAAGCTCGCACTCTTAGCGCATTTTCTACCTCTTTTTAAAAAGGTAAATTTTTTATTCTTTTTACGTGGTCTTTTATACAAGTAAGAACCACATGGGTTTTTAAAGATAGTAGAATTTAACTTGGCGCCGACTATTGATATCATATCTTTTATACAAATGATACATGTCATTAAAATTAAGTAAGTATAAGTATATTTCACTGGTTAATTATATTAAAAAATCCCACCGCCACCTCCATCGTCAAATATACATATATAGTTTAGTAATATAGTTTTAATAAAATGGTATCAAAACGATGGTCGTCTGTATGTAAATATATAATTATCTTTTTGTATTAACATAATGTACACTTTATTATTTCATTACTTTCTTAGATATATATGATGTCAATTTTATTTTATTAAAAATGTTAAGTTTATATACGATTTAGAATTTAACTTGGTAGAGATAGTACTACATGGGTTCCAGTTTTAAAATTATACATGGATGTAACATTTTGTATAAAAGAGATTAGAAACTACGAGTGTTAAAGTATGCAGTCTGTATATATATTCGCGTACAGTATATGCGAGTGAAATAAATAAAAAAAGAAAAGTAAGCTGTATATTTATTAAATGTAGCATTCAGAATATGTTTACTATAATTTTTAAATTATCATTGCCTTTACATATATTTGTATTAATTATTATAGCTTTTACATAGTTTTCATTGTTTTTCTTATTCGCTCTAGCATCGCGAAGTGTTTTTACATAAAAAATTTTTTTATTTAAATAAATTTTTTTAAAGAAGAATTAAATCACTTGGTTTCGAATAGGAAGATCTTCTAATAAGAATAC
>NW_017274974.1:97511-140467 GCF_001594065.2 Cyphomyrmex costatus | reverse complement strand
CTAAAAGGAAAGTATGTTGAAGAATAAAGCTGTATTTTGCTAAAAAAATGTTTTTTTCATTTTCATTATAAGGACTTATCAATTTACAATCTACAGGAAGGAACGCTCTGTCAAATATTCATTAAATTATTAGTTTTGACAATCAATCTTTTTATTTCGAATTACAAACAGACCCTGCTCTTTCAGTAATAACAATAATAATATACATACGCTTTCTTTCAATAAACCAAATATATATATCAGTAGTACACACACACACATATATTAGTCAGTCTGTACCTCTCTTCTTCGTCATACAATATATTGATAGCTAAATTATAATAAATAACTATGTGTTGAAAGATAGAAGACAAACCAACTTAAGTTTTAATGAATGCATAATTCTTAATAAATGGATAGTTAATATTCTTAATTGATGGAGAATTCTTAATAATAAATCGTATTAATTTCTATACAATACAAAAAACACTTTATCGAAGTTATTAGCTTCAAGTCGACACATTGTGTCATAAATAAAAAGCATTCAATAAATATCTTGGGACCTAATATAAAAACATAACATTACAAGCATACTCCTATTATCTTTATAATCATTTCACTTTTTAATAATACATAAAAATAAAAATTCCACTAGCATAAAACAATCTAATCTAGATCATCTTCGTACCTATTATGTCGCATGTTTGTCTCAATGCTTCATAGTTTATATATATACTTTATTCTTGAATGTGAGTTCTTCACAGTGCAATTCTCGCAAAGTTTTTAAAGGCTCTGCAGGAAGTCTATTTGAAATTGTTATAAAGAGTCTGAAATACATTTGTGACTCGTGCGGCAAGAATTCATTCAAATTACTAGTCGACGATCCGAAAACAATGACGAAAACGCTGCAGTCAGCATTGGCACCATTATTTATCAATAGTTGGTTCTGCTGTTTGATCTTATTTGAATATCCTCTTGGACAACCCAGGCCGTACTACTCTTGTCTGTATGTCTTGGTCGTATGCAGCAATATTTTTTACTGTTTTATGTATCCAAAGTACATCTCTAGATTAAAGCGTAAGAAAATATATTTTACGGATATCTTTGACTTGATCATTTTATTGATTCTCATCAGCCTATATCGTTGTAAGGTAAAATTTCTAAAATATTTTTCCCAAAAATATTACTTGATTAAATATTTCATAACTTTTGATTAACGCATAGTTAATTAATATAAGTGTTAAGGGCATCTTGAATGAGCAATTACAAATATTTATTAAGAACAAACATAAATTTATAAATAGTTTTTGAAAACATCAATTTTATTCCTTACATTGTTAATAAATTTCGCACGTTTCTTGCAATGTATAATAAATTAAATAATTATAAACATCTACGTTTAACTCGATCTGACGAACTTGTAATGATTGTATTGCCTCACATGCACTTACGCACGTATTGAGAACAGAAAAAGCAATCCGAACTATGATTGATATATCAGCATGTCTATAACGCTTTATCACACTTTCCAACAACACAAACATTTGTAAAAATCGCTGAAGAAGAACATATGATTTCCGAAATGTACGAAATTTTTTGTTAGTTATTTATATCGTAAAATTTATGAACAATTATTATTATTAAATCTATTTAGCTCGATTTAGACCGTTTAATTAGTTAATTTGCATTGTAAAAAACGAAATTTATTAATTATTAAAAATATTCCAAATCGTATAGTGAAAAAGCGTTTGCAAAAAATACGCCAGTTTTGCTGCGTTCTACTGCAGTACGCGGGAATACGGTTAAATGAACGTAAACACCGCACTTCCTAAAATCCAATAACGAACTTAGCGCGTGAAGTTCTTAAAGTTTAACGCTGCATTTCGGTAAAATAAAGATATTAGAATGTTGGAGAATATTTTACAAGAAACAAAGAAGGTGCCATCTCCTTATCGCGAGACGTCAACCATCAAAGCATATATAAAGCGAGCGTTTACAGGCAGAATTATTATCTTCATTTTTTCTTCAACCTTTCGTCGAGGTAATTATCGAGCGCTTTACGAGAAGCTCCAGAGAGGCTCCCTTCATAGCCTCAGCGTGCGCCTTCTACTAAAGAGAACCCCGCGCTATTGCATACAAAATGGAACCTCTAATTTTTTAATTTCATGGACTAGATGTATAAAAAGAAGAGATCGCGCGATCAGAGAGGAGGCTGGAAGATGCACCTCCGGCAACTTAATTAAATCTTATACAGGGAGGACACTTTCGATTCCGTTAGGATCTGGGGATCAGACGCTAACGAGCATGAAACTGTTTTCCCTGCGCCTCCCGCCGAAGATTTCGAGTCACCGCGAGACATGATCCGCCTCCCGCCGCTGCTCGTTTACAAGGCTTCTGACAAAAAACCCACGCGACCTGTACTGGCAACAAGTAAGCTCACAGGGCCGCGAATCGTCTCCGATGAGAGAACCACTATACAATTAAAAATTGTTAAGGATCATTAAAAGTCACTAACTATATTATTAAATATTATTCTCTTCGTCTTTTGATTATTTTACCTTTATGTTCCTTCATCAATAGAGAGAAAAAGAGAGCGAATCAATGATGAGCTACAACAGCAGCCGATGAGATTCTATCTCTGAATTGGCGCTTTTTCTGACGATTTCTCTATCTTCCTAATTTTAATTCTCTCTGTGAAGGATAAAAAGAGAAAAGAATACAGTTAAATATCGCTATAGATAAACAGAAATGTTGAAAATATCTTGTCGAAAATAGAAGGCACTAGTGACTGCAGTTTATTAAACGGACAAAAGAAACCGCTCCAAACGTTACGCGAGAAGTCGAGGCATCACCCCTATCGCGTTCACGCGCTCTAGTTTCGCCGCGCCCTCCCGATTGCTAGCAGAAATAAGCGTAGGATGTGACACGGATCTATTAAAAAACTTAAGAGGTTGCACAGGAACTAGTATGCCCAATGAATACAAGTAACTGAGTTCCAAATTGTATTTATTAAAATTTTTCATGTAAAATAAACGTCATATACTCGTTCAAAATTTCTTTTTTCAAAAAGTATTTATTCACAAAGAAACTATGGATATTTATCGAGTATTCATATTCGTTAAAACAAAATATAGGTAAACTGAAAAAGAAAGCATCAATAAGCAATTAATTATAACCGGCACTTTTATGACTTTTTAAGTAAAAAAATTAATTTACTAATTTATTTATTTTTATCGCGGTAATATTCGATGTTTTCGGTTCTGGAAGAAAGGACTTCGAAATTAAAAAATATTTTAAGGAGCAACACTTTTCTTATATATTTCCAGCAAAAACTTCAATGATAGCGTTCAATTTCGCACCTTGATCATATTTTTCAAGTTTTAACCAAGCCCAAATATTTTACGGACTGTATCAGCAGTAAAACGGTTACGTTTATTTACAAGTAAGGTCATAAGAAAATACACTTTACAGGTACGTTTGTACCAGAAGCTGCTTGATAGCCTTTGGAGACCTTGCTAAGAATATGATAAACATTTCCGTGATCCTATGTTCGAATTAGAATTTTGAGTAAAAGAAGTGAATGAAGATTTCTGTTCTATTTTGCAATGTGCGGATAATACAAAGTAAATGTAAATACAAAATGAAAATATTCTAATCATATTCAAAAAATGTTTATTCAAACGGTATAAAAAATTATTAATTCTTTTCTTGACGAATTAAAAAGAAGTGTACTCGAATGAGTATTTTCATTCACTTTTGTTCATTTATTCAAATATTAAATGTATTCACCAAACACTAACAGGAACTACTCAACGGTTTTTGATCAGTCATAGTTGTCATTTTAATTGACGGAAATGTATAAAACCGACAGAAACCATTTCACGTTTCGCTTTTTTACTATAAATGTCGTGTCTAATAAGTTACACTGTTATTTTATTAAACTGAGCAGTTCAATGGAATCTGTACGCTAATTACATTTCAACAATCAAATCTTGTAATTCATTATATTTATCATTTTGATGAAGAAAATATGACATCATTTGGACATTACCATCAATGTTATATTCTTTTTTCCACACTATTAATAAGTTGCGTTTTTAAATGGTATTTAATTTATTTTATTGTCCTGAAGAGGACCTCAAATATAGGTGAAAACATCTACGTTTAATGTTCTATATGAATAAATTGTAATTGCACACTGATAACTTGTGTCGTCTTGTATTAGCTTATTAATTTTGTTATTAAAATATAAATAATTTTTATTCAAGTATGAAATTATGATACTTTCAATTTTATATCGCATAATTAATCAATATAATTTTTTAAAGGAATTAAAAATATGTTTACGTGAACTCTCCATAGTAAACTACACATTAGAAGCACTCGGTGCTCGAAATAAACATCGACAGCTGCGTAACTGGATAATTCGAATAATAATCGGATCCATTGTATTTATTTTATTTCGAATGGCATATAATCTTTATTATATTTCAATCAAGATCGAAAATTACGTTGTAATTAATCAATTTCTAATATATTATTATTTGACATATATGCAAATCACAAATGCGCTAATTTGCGGAACTGTTCTTGGGTTAGTATAAATGCGAACATTCACTTACTATAACACTATAAGCTATTCTTTATAGGTGAAGCTAGCATATCATATATCAGCACCGCATGAAATGACACCATTTCTGCTCGCATCCGCGACAATTCTACTATTCTATATCGGTTTCATCAATAGTTCTAACAAATTACATCCAGAAAAAACGTTTTGAAAAATGAGATGCCAACTTCCCACCTTATACCATCCAGCATCTCACCGGATTTCGAATATATAAGGTGTAAAGTACAAGAATCCAAAGATTTCTGTTGTTAAAACTCAATACATCAATAGTTTCGGCTGTAAAATTGGAAGAGATGGCCTGAAAACGGTATATATTTTAACATTTACATATGATATGCTAGCCTATTCGTAAGAGTTCTGATTATATTGTATTTTATTCTAATGTAGTTCTGATAATGTCAGAGCATTTTCTAAAGAGTTCTGACGATAAACATTGCTAGAAATTTTTTGAACAATTTTTTTATATCGGAAACGTTACATTTTAATATGTACAGGTTATATATGCTGACAGATTCGTAAGAGTTCTGATACTTTTATTACAGTTCTAATGTAATTCTTACATTGTTTGAACGTTTCCTAAAAAGTCCTGGCTATAAACATTGCTAGAAATTTCTTAAACATTTTTTAAATACCGAAAACGGTGTAAAATTGTATAAGAAGTTCTAGCAATGTTTATCGCCAAAACTCTTCAGATAACGCTGAAACAATGTCAGAACTATATGAGGACTGTAATAAAATAATCAGAATATATATATTTTATGAATCGGCCAGCATATCACTTGTACATTACTATATACCGTTTTCGAGCAATTTCTTTGGTTTTATAGCCATAACTATTGATGTATTAAGTTCTAACGTTAGAACTCTTTGGATTCTTGTACTTTACACCTCGTACGTTCGAAATTCGGTGAGATGCTGGATAGTATGCCGGGAAGTTGGCATCTCATTTTTAAAGTGGTTTTTCTGGACGTAATTCAACAGAACTCTATTAGTAAAATCGAAATATCGTGGATACGAGCAGAACTGGTATCATTTCTTGCGATGCTGATATATAATATGATATGCTAGCTTCAAAGACGTATTCTTTATTGACTTTGTGAAACAAAATGTTCAAAGTGTGAACATTTGAAGTACTTTTTAAAGTTATTTAAATATTTTAAAATGTTTTATATAATTTTTTAAATATTATTTTATCAGTATAAACATTTCAATTGTAAATATAATACATTATAAGATAACCTAAATGAAAATTTAGTCTGTCATAAATGAAAAATATATGTAAAATATGAAAAAACGTATAAAGCAAATAACAAAATTCTAATTTAATTTGATATTTATTATGTATTTTAAAGTAAAATACGCGTATATGTATAATGCATTTTAATTTTACTGAAAAGCATAACTAAATCTATTTCCTTTAAATCAGATACACATGCTTCCAATTTCATCAAGTTAATGATCGTATAAACGAAATTGATTCCAATCTTTTCGAAAATAATGCAGATTACGGATATAGAAAACAAAACAAATCCATTTTAGTCCGAGAACATACAACAGGAGCTAAGTATCGCAAGCAATCAATATGGATCCTGATGTAACTTACTAAAAGAATTACTTTGTACACAAATGCCCATGCACATATGTGTGAATACAGAAATCCTCATACTAAATTTCATTTAAAATATGGAAAAGTGTAAATGATAAAAAGATGTTATTATGATAGTATCGTGCTGTTCGAGAGGGGAGGCGTACTTACGTCACGTTTTGTAGATAGTGGAGTAAATAAAATAGATGGTTCACATGTTTGAATGAAATTTTATCATTATTACACAATGTTTTCTTCAATTATTCTGTTGCATATAGAAATATAATATTATTTTACAGAAATATTAAAGTAGAGGTATTTTATGCTTTTTTATGGCACATATTGACACAAAACGTTAAATTACTAGTAAACTATTATTTTCTTGTTGTCTTTTTTTTTAATTTTTATGAGTACAATAACTAGAAGAATTTTTTTTGGAAAACCATATAATTACATTTAAAAAAAAGTATTAGTGACTTTCATATTTACATTGCGTCACCACTTAGAAAAAAAAACGTAACTAAAATACGACCCCTTTAAAATATTTCTATTTTCAAATTAAATATTTCTTAGTATCATCCAAAATGAGCGACATATTCAATGTTTTCAACTTAAATGGACCGCCAAGTCCAAGTGCATACAAATATAATTAACTTTAACTGTGTGAAATAATTGCATATTTTAAACTAATTGCAATTTACAATTATAGATTAAATCGAATTTTACGATACAAATATATTTTGCTCTACACATATCTTACTTTTCTTTATTCTTTCCCTGATTATAAGAATTATGATATATTTTACAGGCATGTCCACTTACAACTATGCGTTATAGCACGCAAACTAAACAAAATTTTAAACGTACAAATGTTACTACAAATGTTATGGTACTTTACACATGCTATACTTATCAGCTTCGATATAATTGTGATACATACAATAGACAAGAAAGTCTTTTGGACATTAAAAAACAGAGTAGATCTTTTATATAACTGCATTGATTTCATTTTCCAGACCACAATATTTCTCACATTGAATTACATGTGTCAAACTATTTACTATAAGGTATCGTAGATTTAAAACATTATTAATTATTTATAACTAGAATAATAAACACAAACAACAATTTACAAGCAAGAAGCTACATATTCCAAGGTTTTTTCCTAATGACATAATCGTATTCACAGGATGTAAAATTGTTAATTTTTCTACAGACTTATTCTACCTTCTTATTGTATAAAATAATTGCAGGTAAACGAATCAGCAACAATTCTTTGCAAAATGTCTAATAGCAATCACGATGAAGAAGAACATAAACAGGTAAATTATTACAACAAAATTTTAATAAAATTTTAATTATTCTACCCTCACAGAAACGATTTCGAATACGGAGAAAAAAAGTTCTTGATCTTATCTCGTACTTTATCTTATCTCAACCCTATACATTATAAAATTAAGATTATTATAAAATAAAATCAATAATTTGTATTCTACACCCTCGAATAAAATAAGACTGACATCTTATCTTGAAATAAGTGTAACACGTATAAATTTAGAAACTTATATATTCTTACATTTAGAATAAGTCTATCCAGTTATATACGCGATGTTATGTACAACATCAAAGCAGCGAAACTGTCGTAGTGTAGCGCGTTAGATAAGAGACAGAGATTATACGCGTAGAACGAGAGATCCCCAGTTCGAGTCCCGACTGAGCTCAGTTTTTTGTAAAAATATAAATAAAATTCCTTCCGCAGAAAAATAAGAAACGAGAAAAAATAAGAACGTTTAAATGAAGAATATTGTATCGAACTTAAATTTTTCTTTAAGAAAATTAATGAGCTAACATCAAGAATATTTTATTCTAAATTTTAGAATTTTTCATTTAAGATTAAAATATTCTACTCTGAAAGATAAATATAATTGGCTTAATGTCGATCATATTTTATTCTAGATCTTGGAGTAATAGCATTGAATACAGAAATATTTTCTGTGAGTGTATGTGCGTAAATTTATTAGCGCACATAGAAGAAAGACACCTTCATAAATTACATTGAATAATTATGCAAGAAATTGAAACATTATAAAACAGTATTTGTATTATACTTTTATATGACGGAAGTATTCGATTGTGTGTGTGCGTTGATTACCGTCAGTTAAATAAAAGAATTGCACTCCACTCATAGAGGATCAGTTAGATCTTATGCAGAGCGCGAGGTACTTTATAGCACATTGGACTTATAAAAAGTTTATCCACGTTCCGATAGACGAAAGTAGCCGGAAGTCCACAGCTTTCATAGTTCCCGATGGACACTGAGTTTTTGAGAATACTTTTAGGATTCTTTGTAACTGATTTTCAGTTTTCCCGCGGTACATAAATGCAACTTCAATGATTTTATACGCGATGAGATAGTGTTAACTTATTCCGATAATACTTTCTGCAGATAAACACTACTCACATTAATTAAAGCATCACCTCTCACACCTTCGAAAAATTGGTAAACTTTAAATGAGTGCAACTTCTACAAAAATGGTCCAAATAATACTTTCAAAAAAGCATTTTGTAGCTTGAAATTTCTACTTTCGAAGCTTATAATTGAAATTTCAATATGACTGATACTTTACGGAGTTATACGGACACAAATGGATATCCGTCAAATCTAAAAATTTATCACAAACTTTACAAAGGTCTATGGCATGAGATAAAAATTACACGAAAATGCGGTTTGCAGCATTGGAAAGAGTGAATCTTTACCTTTAATTTTATTTTTTACTGAACGTTGTGCGATTTTTTTTCACCGAGTTATTCAACATTGAATTAAAAATGGTCCCTTTGACTTTGACTGTTCATAAAAGACGAAGGCGACGTAGTGCCCATTAAACGTACGCAGTTAGGTCCTGGTCTCAAATTAGCGAACAAATATTTAGATGCGTATTCTATAGAGAAGGTGTTACACAGCAATCGTTATATTGTGCAAAAAATAAGCGAGTATCGGAGTATGAGATCCTTTAAAAACATCTACTTTGGTAAAGCACATGTAGCCATGGGTAGATTAAATAATGACTCTGAAGATGAGTACGATGATGACATTCGAAGGCGAATATCCGAGCAAGACGGTCGAGTGTAGGGTGTGTGTGAAGTGTGCGTTATCGACGGCATATCGATAATAGCGTACGGTGTGCGCGTAACGCACCGATCGCTTTGGCGAGATATATGAGGACACGTGGCGACGAGAGATGTGAGTGAATAAAGATTATTTAAAAGAGAGCGTTCAGAGTGAGTGTTTGTTTTGCGAAAGTCTTATGAAAGTTGTGTAAGTCGCTGAGAGACGAGTTTGACGAAAGTAATTAAGAGACGAATCAGAGCGATCAGGAGGCAAAAACGTCGTTTTGCGCGAAAGCTTGGAACAAGCTTGATTGAAACAAAATGTTAATTAATATACGGGATTAAGGATTATTTTTTGTTACATAACCAATCCAATTATATAATAATGTCTCAGTTTTTTACAAATTCATTTAATAGAATTAAAAGGAGTGTTCAAACTATCATAAACGACAGTGCATTTTATTAAAATTTGTTAATTTTTTCTTTTAATTAGGTTTTTCAATTTATATTACAAATAAAACAAAGAGAGGTAAAATTTAGCATGGGAGATTTCCACTTTGGATATAATTTCGTTTGTCAGGTATGTTCTACATTGAATAAAAGTGTATTAGCATGTAGCATAAAGCATATAATAATAGAATGAACACGTCGATTTTACTCAAATTACATACAAAACTGTTTAAATAACATTATAATATTTAAATCATTTCTAATTTAACGATTTACATATACTTCGTTTTCATTTTACATATTGAAAGTCTTCTTTGACGTTAATTGTTTTCATTTTAATACAAATATTTTCATTAACCGTAATGAAAGCATATTTTTTCCAGTTCTACGCTGCAGTTTTGGCCTTCACGATAATTATAATACAGGTATATGATCCATAATAGATCTTCTATTATCTTTAATGCATCACAAATGGTTGATTACATTTCGATGTCAATGTATATATAGTTACATGCAATTTGTTTTAAATTAATAGATTTTCTGATTGTTATTGACGAATTTGAGATTTTACAACTATAACGAATGGTGCTAGACATATTATTAGGTGTATACCTTTGAAATGCGGATTTTTCTAACAAATGGCGCCACATATGCGTTCTTTACGCGTGGTGATTTGACATATATAGTATTTTGTTTGGCTATTCCTAATCTATAAAACCATACATGTGGAAAATTGTGAGAATGTAAATATCATAGTCTCTTTCTGCTTTGAAAATGTCGGATTTTTCGTACCAGAAAGGACCAATTGCGAGAGGTTTTGATTCATTACTTTATTTTGAGGAGAACTATTGCTGAAACTTATCGAATACTTGTAAAAGCTTACGACGAACGTGCATCATCTCAACGTTGGTTCAATCGATTCAAAATTGCTGATTTTGATGTGAAAGACAAGGTTAAGGGAAAACCACCGACAAAATTTGATGAAGTATTAAATGTGACTTAGAAAGTGTTAGTGAGCGTTTGCACGCGATGGAAAAGATTAACATGTGTTTTTCCTTAAAAAAATTCGCATTACATAGGTATACACCTAAGTTTTATATTATAATATATTGTACCGTATTACAAAAATTTGTTTCATACTTTTCAGATGAATTTACTAGATTATATTAGTGAAAGGAAATAGTAACATCAGTTTTGAATTTTGCTTAACGTTAAACTTAGAGTTCTCTGGCAGTTTGATAATTGTATCAGTCAATGCATAATTGTACCAGTCATACGAACGTGCTATTTTATGTAGTGACGTTTTAGCCTGGAGTGAAATTCAGCGATTATGCTATGGCTGATAAGGAAACGACTTCCCTTCTCTGTAATATTCAATGTAATTTTTATATATGTATAGAAGTTATTGCAATAGATTAATTTGAATTTTTGTTATATTGTTTTGCAAGTACGACAGCATATAAGATTATAAATGATGGTGCATTCTATTTCACGACGAGATACTATTAAAGACGATCTGCGATTATGAATGTTTACGTAGTTATTAAAATTTAAGTCATTATAGGAATAGTAAACTGATAATGTGGTACTAATTTCATAATTTATAAATTTCGCAGATACCTATATATATTTTCAAAACTTAATAATAATCGATTTTTATTAAAAACTGTGATTTTAACGTTATTATTCTATATTAAATTTTTTTTAAAGGACCGTCAATGTAACAACATAACTGATACGAATCGAAGCCTATAACAGTTTAGCTGGATGTTAATTGCTTATATATAATATTGCGTGAATTTATGTACTGATATATGTATAAGTCTTTTTAAACTGCCTGCCGAACAATTGTCGGTCTCAAAACGTAGTTTTTTCAAGGAATATTACTAAAATTGGCTAGGACATTTGCGCGTAAAGCAAGCGATCCGGGTTCGACTCCTGACCGAAGTAAAATATTTTTCGCAATAAGAAATATTATTTTAGATTTTAATATATAGTTTAACATGGATATAAAATGCCAAAAGAGCATCAATTAATTATTCATCATTTTTTATTTTTATATTTATCTATAGAGAACTTTTATGTAGAATATTAGCACTTAAATAAATTTATCATAGTACTATGTATAAATGAACGATTCAATAATTTAATTATTTTGTACACCTCGCATCTTATATCTTTTAACTAGAGATCGTACGTGATCCAATCCTGGGTTAAAAGGATTAAGTTTCTTGACATAAAATTTGACAGTTACACAACTCATAGATAAAATATGTCATAGCCTCTCTCTTTAAAACATTGACCCATTTTTCCGAGCGATAAGAGGTGCGTTTTACTCCTAGGACTCGCCTCTGCGCGTGTACCTGCGAGACGAGGCGATTGTTTTACGTCCTTCCACACACTCTCCTACTAATTCCGATCCTATTACACGGTTCCTAAGAGATAGAACGTAATGGTAATAGACGTTTTGGACATATTAAAAACTTCAGTTTAGATCTATGGATATTTAAAAAAAGACATCCTGTGTTATGATTTTGCACTTTTTAAAAACGTCCATTTTAGGACGCAATGGACTAAAACTGGATTTAAAACTGGAAACTAAATTATTTAATATATTAAAAAATTCAAGACTACATTCCAGACGAAATGATTTTTATAGACTTTCTTGTAGTTGAAAATTTTCAACAATACATATGTCCTATAGGGACGTCCGTGAGACGTTCAAAAGACATCCGTACATATTGATAAAGAGTCCTCTTTAGACGTTCTTTGAATAAAGTGTGCTGTGTGAAAACGATTCCGTAAATAAAATTGCTCTATCACGTCACATTTTCTAACCATTGTTGTAGTCACAACTGTGCAGAATAAATTTTAACCTACATAAAAGCACGATTACGCATGACACCGCGTTTGCAATGCGAACCCAATTTCCAACTATGCAATCTAGCAGTTTAAGTAATAATAAGTAAGACGATTTCGGAATTCTGCTGTTTAAGCGATAATATTCGCATTAAAAGATATCGTCGATAATATTCAGAGTTATAATTCTTTTAATATAAACGTCCATGACATTATGACAGCATTGTAAAAGTCCTTGAGTGACAAACTTTGCGTGCTTGTGTGTGTGTACATATAATTTCAAAACTTAAAGATATATATAACACAAATAACAATTTTCTTCGCGAGGTTATCGATTTTAAACAGACTCGTAATCGAAAGTTCGAATCATTATTATGATACGACATTGACACATTACGGATCTTTATTATAATTTTATTTTCCATGATATTATTTATTAATTTAGTTTATTTAACATAACATAAATTATGTATAAGTTTAATAGCGCCATAACATTTGCGCAGTGACGTTTTTATGTCTCACGGAAGTGTTGTGCCGCTCGTGTCGGCACAGGGTTCGGGATTCACCGAGGATTCGGGAGCGAACCTTAAGGAGTGTTTACAAAAGGAACTGCCAAAAGCAGATTTAAACAAAAAAAGAAAAGAAGTAGAAGTAGAAACTTATCCAGTCAGAAATTACTCTTCCGAATAATTATCCAATACTTTCTAGAACATTTTTAACCGCACAACTTGATCTCCGATCCCCGGGTAAATTGCTTAAATGCATTGACTCTAAAAACGGAGGAAATTTCAACAGTAACGTGACGTAACAATATACTTGGTAAAACGCCACTACATCGCCGATATATATGAAATACTATATATCTATAAACACACTCTCTAAAAACATCTAAAAATTTAAATTAATTATCGTATGATCCCCGCTTATTTTGTTCAATTTATTTCATTAGATCGATTCTTAAAAGATGGTATTTCACAAATTTTGTTACAATTATTATATGATTAACCTACTGCACAAAAAATTATGTAACAAGGCATATTGTTTGAAAGATTACAATAAATTCCAAAAACTAATAAAACATTAACTGATATGAAAACATTTACTTATCAACTTTACTTTATTAAAAATTATTATAAATAGATAATATTCGCGATGCGACACTTTTGTCGCAAACAATATGGTATTACAGATTAATCTAACTATATGAGGTGACTATACCAGAAATAAGTAAAAAGATCCATGATATCGTGTTCGATAACCCCAAAGTGAAATTGTGAGAACTAGCTGCGACTGTATACATCTCATCAACGTTTTAATATCTACAGACTACACGAACATTTGAATGTGAGATTGCCACGATTGCTATCAATCGATCAAAAACGTGAACGAGTTCGCACTTCTCAACATTGTTGGACATATGTAGGCGCAAATCAAATAAATTTTTGCGTCGATACATAATCATTGATTAATCATGGGTCCGCCACTATACACCTGAATCGAAACAGCAGTCGGCACAATGGATTCCAAAGCGTAAAAGTGTTCCGAATCGACCAAAGAAGTAACAATCGGCTGAGAAGGTTCTAGCCACTGTGTTTTAAGTTGCACATGGAATAATCCTCATTGATTATCTTGAGAAAGGAAGAACAGTCACAGAAGAATATTATGCATCATTATTGGACCGATTGAATGATAAAATCAAAATAAAATGGTTCCATTTAGAACCATTCGCGTTTTTAGAATAAGTTTAATAATTTTTTTTGCAAATTTTCGAAAAAAAATTATTAATTATTCTAAAAACGCGAATGAATACAAGTTATTTTGTTGTAAAAAATTTTTGTATATATAAAACTTATATATCTCGATAACGCGAATGAATACAGCTAGTAAATATTATTACACGAGTATATCTTAAACTATTTTTTCGAGATGATTATTTGTCAGGACATGACAAACTTACAATGCCAATTTGTGCTTCTCTCTGTACAATTTATTCATATAAAATATGTACACATAAATAAGTAATTGAATCATGTTCCATATTATACAGTGTAATTGAATAAAATATGTTTATATATTACAGGAATCACCAAATTTATATAAATACATATAGATTGTCCTGCTCTAAAATGTCTCATCTTAAATATTTTACTAATTTCTTATTTTGGAAACAAAAAGATAAGAAAACTGTTCTCTTATCTGAAACTGTTTCAGATAAGAGTTCTAAGAAATTGAAAATATAACGGGCAAGACAAAAATTTCATTTAATAATATATCATTAAAAAATCTATCTCTTCTGAAATCATAAAAACTTGTATTAGAAAATTTTTTCTAAAATTAATAATTATTTTTTTAAATTAAAATAATTAAAACATTTAAGATGTACACTAAAAATGTAATAACTTGTACATTAATTTGTTTGGGATGTTTACATAGAACCAACCATCATAATTGCGATAGAATAAGCAGTTATAATATTTTCTATTAACGAAATTTATAGATTTATAAAAAAAACATTCAAAAATAAGATACCCGCTTGGAAAATAAGGAAGTCTTAAGTTCGATTTCTAGCCGAGGTAATATTTTTTATAATAAGTTCTTTATAAAATTTTAAGTGTACTAATAGCATCAAATCTATGATCAAAAGTTAATTTGTAAAGATTATTACTTCAGCGAGTATTTCGGTTAAATGATTGTGCTCTGTCGACAGTATATATAATTATTATTGTCATCGCAATATCTGACTTTGACCGCATTTGGTTTCATCTATTTATAATTTCATATACTTATGTAATATATTCATGTATATCGAATGTATTCTTGACTAAAAAATAATAATTACTAATATTGAATCATATCAAAATTATAGAAGTATTCTAGTCACAATTATTTTGATTGTTTCTATATTCGTATATTCTACATATATCGCGCCGCATACTGCTCATTATACATATGTATTTAATATATTCAACAACTCACAGGCATTTATAACATCTCGTTACAGAAATGCAAAATTGTATACACATAAATTGTACAAAATATCTTCTCTGGCAGTCGTAGTCATGTTGTACTGTAGGATTTGTTACAAAATCTAGGACTCGAATTCGTGAACAATTTAAATTCTCATTTTTCGTACGTGTCTACGAAATTAGCAATGCGCGAAGTGTAATTTAAAGATCGCAATACAAAACTTATTATCAAAAAATTATTATACCTGATAGAATTATACGCATGAAGTTATAAGAGAGCCGAATTTCATTTAAAAAATGTATAGACAAATACAAAATAATGCCGATACTGATACTACCGCCGCGATTAATACTCTAATATAGCTTATTCTAAAATTAACGTTAACCATCACATAGTACATATTCACTTTGTAGAATATTTCTTCTTCTCGTCACTCTCAAAGCCAGAGTCTAGATCATCGCTCTGACACTTTTTCAATGTACAACCCTTGGAGATTTGTCTGACACTTTCTCGCTCTACTAACAATTTTTTTATACTATCTATTAAATGTTGAAAAAAATTCGGGTAGCCGTCGTATCCAGGAAATACATTAACATCTATTATCGCGTACTTCCCTGTATGATTTTCAATTACAACATCTATTCCAACTAGAATAAGACCAAATATCTCTCGAATATTCTTAACAATTGTTTCAAATATTTGGTAATTTGGCTTCACAGTTAAAGGAATGTCTTCTTCGGACAGTATAGACCACTTAGATCTACTGCAACTTTTCGATATATCGTGCGAGTTGAAGAATATTGTACTCAACAAATTACAGTCTTCTTCGTAAAAGTTTTTAAAACTGGGGCGTTCGACTACGTGAAAACGATCGCCCACCACAAATAATTTATACAAAATAGCGTTGTGATTAATGAAATCCTGAGCAACACAAGGTAGTTGACAGTCTTTCAAGTCCCTTTCGTTAAAAATAATCGTCATCTGAAATTAAAAGTAAAAATGTTTTTTTATCGAACTCTTGCTTTTCTTGCTTCAGACATTTTCGCAACTTATACCCACCTTGTGCGCATCACTCGAGCCATATGCAATAAGCGGCTTACAAACAAATGGATATTTGATGCCACGCTTTTTTAATGTTGATGCTATTTCATGGACATTTTTGCTCTTCATTTCTACAAAGTTAGGAGTAAATATATCTGAAAAAAATAAAACTGTCAAACATATAGTTCGGTTTTCTTGCAGTCATATTTATGTAATTGTAAATAACATAAATAAATTATAAATACATACCTTTAAACCGAATGCCTTCTTGTATAAATTCGTAAGATTTACATCGATTACTTAAGTTTCTAATATTGTCCAGAGGATCGATAATAATCAGATCTGGATGTTTGGCAATGTATTCTTGAAGTCGCAAAACAATATCTTCAGCCTAGAAAAGATACGTTATAAAATCATTGACAATCTAAACAGAATCAATATGGTTTTAAACGTTTTCATACATTTTTATCTCCACTCTCTGCATGTGACTGCATATCTGTCAGCTTGTGTAAGAAAACGTGTAGTGGTCCCTGCTTCTCGAAACTTAAATTCACATCAATCTAAAAAGCAAATGGTTTAAAAATATTATAAATATTACACTTGCAAAAATAACACTGATAAAAATAATCAAATAGCAATAAGAAAACTGTTGACATATGTATCAAAATTTTCACATGGATAATTGATTCGCACAATCATTTCGACCTAACAAATCCATGGATTCGAGTTCAAAGCACTGTGAATACATACATCCATACATCACATATATAGACATTTATAACCATTGCAATGAAGGAATGCAGCGAATGACAAAAATTTGAAAAAATTAAGCCATTTGACTTCCATATTATTAAAAATCTAATTGATCTTCGACTCTTTGATTTGATCAATATTTTATCACAGTGAAACTAAGATCTTTGGGTTATTGCAAAAAACAAAATTTTGAAAAAATTTGCAGACAACTGGATGGACTAACATGAAATTATGAAGTAGTTTGCTATGCTGCACTACTCAAGAATGAGATTAAGAAAAGTTGAGATTGGATGATAAATAATTTTATTCCATCATCTGTGCTAAAAGAAAACGTCTTTCAAAAAAGAAATCATTGCACCTTACAATCACGATCAGAAAAAGTTCTTTTTAGCTAAACTTGCTATTAATTTTTTCTCTTTTGTTCTCTGACATGAACATAAAAAAAAAAATACTGCGCAATAAGTTGAAAAACAGGAAAATATATATAACATAAATCTCTTTAATTGCAACTTAAAATAAAGAAAATTATTTTACTGTATACCAATATTAAAAAATTACTACATTGTTAGTTAATATGCTCAGTTAAAGAAAACAGTGTATCGTCGAATCGTACTGAAATCTTTTTGATATTAATACATATTTTTATCATATCTCCAAGAATATTAGAATAAATTAACATATTTTTTTATTTTGGTTGCTTGTTCCTTGGCCTTTTTTTAAAACTGTTTTATATTTGTTGTACGCGAGCTTGATTATTAATTTGTTATGATTAAAGAAATTATTTTCACGTGTAAATCAGCGTATTATCATCTATTTTTCGATGGGAAATGTCTCGCGTTTCAAGCGTTTCTAGAAATGTTTCTGCCCATCAATATTGCATCAATGTGTCAGAGGCAGATATTCGCTCACCATTTTCAACCGGAACCCCTCGGACTCGCATATGTTCTCGAAATCGGTCCAGTTGAACTTCTGTCGTTTTCTCTCGGGCACCCAGTAACCGATGACGCACTTGTCGCACATTCTTCCTTCCTCGCTCGTGCTGGCCATGCCGCGCTGACACCGATCACCGACCACGTGCGGATCGGCGCTCGATCGACGACACTCGTTCCTCGCGTATGTATGTCCCTGGAACGAGACGGTCGGCAGCTCTCATCCTCGCGGCACCGTTCCGACGATTCTCCGCGAGGTCCGGCTCATACTTGGGCAGCGTGGTGGCGAAACGAGGTTAGGTTCTACCGCGCTGTAGTGACTTGCCGTATCCCTACGATTGTCCCTTGATTGCCGTCGTCGAGGTGACACCTCTTCGCCGAAAAATCGAAATGTCCGTCCTCTCGGTTGTTCTCGATTGTCTCCTCTGCTCTGCTCGTCTCGTCGTACGTTACTCGTCGTCGACAATCCTATTGTTTACCTTTCGCACACTGCACAGCACACGCTGCACATGCCGCCGGAAGTGTATCTCTTATCGGACGTGCGTGATCGCCAAGTAAACACGCGCTCCTTCGAACAGTTTTCGACTTTCGAGTAGTTGGTATTTGACCGGTTTTGCGACTGCGATATTTGAAGAATATGTGGAAGGATGCACTTGTTATTCGAATGTTATTCTCTAGGTCGTTCAAGTACGTTCGTTTTATTACGCTGCGACTCGAAAGCTTCGTGATCGCTCAAGAATGTCGCAATCTTTCTACAGTGTTATCGTGAAAAATTGAAGTGTAAAGTAAGATTAGTACTGGGTTAACAGATAACACTACTTGATCTTATCTGCAAATACATCTTTGTATATTTAATATATATAATATATCTATGTGTGTGTGTGTGTGTGTGTGTGTGATGTGTAACAATGTTATTGATTAATTCTTAACTAAATTACATTAAATTAATTTTATACTGTCAGTTTTCATTTTTCTATTTGTTTTTACAATTAATCTTTTATAATTAATCAAGCCCTCCATTGAAAATATAAAATTTTCATCCTTTATCTATAATTTAGGTCTTTAAATTTCAGTGTAGATTTTTATATTGTTTCAAACTATGTAAAAATCTGAAAAAATTACAGATTTTGGTGAAAGCTTTAAGTTATTAATATCATAGAAATTTTGGATTATATATATATTTTATGTATTTTTAAATTTATATTAATTTACCAGATTTTCACAATTAAAAATTGACTGTGTTTTTAAGGTTCATTGCTAACGAAGAGTTAAAACAAATATTTTCCATATGTAACTTCAAAGTCTTTTTGCATAAAAGTCACACACATGACAAAAGAATATTTCTTATACAACACAGAATAACAAATTGTGGCGATATTGCAATTCTAGCAACACGAAATTTTAACAATATTACAGAAATATATTACAAATTATGTAACATAAAATTTTCTAACAATATCGCAAAAACGTTGTAACTTTTGCAATTTGAAATATCCTGTATGAATCGATAGCACAGCTTGTTATCGCGACACAAGTAAAAATCGCTAAGAAGAATGTCGTCTGTGATAAGTTGAAGTGTCACGTGCCAGGTCGTAGAATCTGCGGCTCATTCTAAATACGTTCGGAGCTTCCCAGGAGAGACTGCAAGAGAAACAGGAGTTTGAAGAACGTTATATGGACTTTGCACAATCAATAATACTGTTCAGTAATATTGAATCAATAACACTGATAGTACACATCAATAATATTTTATAACCTTTTTATTGATAAAAAATATTCTTAAAAATATGAAATCAAGTGTCGCGGTTTTAAAATTTTTGTTTCATGACATTTAAAATCTATCCTTTTTGTGTGCGAGTGATGGTTTTGATATCCCACGAAATTATAACAAATCTCGATTAATTCAAAATAAAATAAAATTTCTTTTTGAAACTTTGATCAACAAAACTGTTTTAACTCTAAATATTCTCTATAGAAGACTCTCTTTTTTTATGTATAAAAACGACATAACTCCAAATGTATTGTTCTTGTAGATGTAGAAGATATTATGACCTCTTTAAAGATCTTTAAAAAAACAAGTGCTGTTTGGTAGACGGACTAAAATTAAATTAATGTACTCTTGATAATTGATATTGTAATCTTTACCTAACTTATTCATGATAATAACTCCGAAATCACATCTTTGAGAGCTATGTCACTTTTGAAGTAAAATAACGATATTATTGACGGTTCCGGATTTCTTGATTCTCGAACATCATCGCTATGATAGCGAATACTGATATTCAAAAATAAATTTGTAGATCACCAGCACTGTTCTACATCAATCTATTAATATATAACCAGACACGAGCAATAATATTGTCAGTAGGTATTTATTAATGCTAACAATATTATTGATTATGTAAGATCTGCATTAACTTCTTCCTTGTGTCTTTTGACACACTTACCATCGTGGAATCGTTCAAAGACGTTAGCATACTCCTGGTGACGAGGACCGTCATATTACTATCGCGATCCATCATATTATCCTCAATCAAATCACGTTTCCTCCTCAGGACGCGCACCTCACCGAGGGAATACGAGCACGAGCTCGGCATGTACAGCTCTCCCTCGGAATGAGACGTCTCAGGGGTAGTCTCGACCTGGAACCGAGAATCGAGTTAATTTGCCAATATGATATCCTTTAATCAAGAATTCTTTCTTATCACGATTTCCAATTACAAGAAAACATTGGATTTTATTGCACAATAAAATTTAATTACGACGAATTGTGTCATTATATATTGTTTTGTATACAGCAATTTGGTTAATGCGATAACGTTTGATCGCATTATTGTGTTAATTTATAACGTCGTCTATAGCATTAACATAAATAATTTATAATACTATCATAATGAGAAAGGAGAAGGGAAAGAATTTCGTCGTATCTGATTAAACATTCCATCGTATCTGTTTCGGTTTTATTGTTACAAAAATTTCTCAATATTTTGCACGTTTCTATCTTTTTTGTTCTATAAAAATTAAAAACTTCTCACTTACTCTTATCGCGTCTGCACTCAACGCGCCATTAGTCGATCTGGGAATAAAATACATAATGAAAAGATTAAATAAAATTCCAGTGATTATTAAGTCTCCGGAGCTGACGTTAAATTTATAATCTAATAATGCTCAATTTCTTCACCTTTAAGTAATCTTTTCCCAGGAAATATCTCCCAGAATATAATGGAGGGATCTCCTAGATTAAATTGGAATTCTCATAGATTCATTCAAAAAACGTACTAATCAATAAAATTTATGCAACCAAATGTGTTTGGTTATCAGAATATATGCAACTTTTATCTACTTATTATGAAATATGGATCACTCATTCACCAAACGGTTTGATAATTATATATCTTTATATTTCAAATTAAGTCAGCCAATTTTCTTCAATATCTAATAGTTTCATTTAATTTATGTTAATTAAAAGAATTTTACTGATAAATTCCAAGAAATCAAAATGACATAACTTATAGAAAAAAAAGAATGAACGCTAATAATAAATATACTTTAATGAAAATAATCCAAGTTTTCAGCTCCGTTATTAACAATAACGTCCTTATATTCACCTGTCATGATCCAGCAGCGTACTGCTGATGCTAGAATTAGAGCTGGATAAGACACCTATCTTATACTTTCGTGATATGTCCGTTAAATCAATCAGCCGCTCGTTATCGCTTGTCGCAGTTTTCTGAGGCTTCGAGATCTCATTTCCGTCTCTGTGGTTTTCGACTGCTGCGAACATCATCAATTTACAAGCCTCCTCGTTTCTCATATCTCTTGTCGAATTATCCTTTCCAGCAATATCAAAGGAAATTTGCTTGTTACATAACGCGACTTCCCGCAAGGATGACTCGCTACTTTTCGGCAAAACACAGTCTCGTGAAAATTCGGCTGAACAATTATTATCCGCAGAGCTCTTCTCTTTAATCACCTCTTGTTGCGGATCAAGTTTTGCTTCACATAAAGAACCAGTGTCTTTTTTCTCTGACAAGTGTACAAGACCGTTTCTTTTCATTACATCTTCATCAATAAATTTCGATTTGGCGGGACTTGCATCCGAACAAACTCGCCCGTTCTTTGTCTTCGAAGCTTCTGCAAGTGTGAACAATACTCTTTTGCTCGGCGTGATACTGTCTTGCGTTTTTCCAATTGTAATTTCTTTTATAACTTCTTCCGGGATATTTGATCGCGCGTCGATCACCTGATCCGCTTGCGTGACAATTTTATTTACTAAATGTTGATTTTTATCAATCTGCACAATCTCGTTTGACTTATCATCTTCAAGCTTTTCGATACTTATATCATCTTTATTTTTGGATTGAACCGAGATTGCGGCAAGTAAATCGACAGCTTCCACTTCGCTTCCTTCTTTCGATCTTGCAGATGTAATCTTCGCAGACAAATGCTCGGAATTTTCCTTGGGATTTTCATTGTCGTCGCTGTGGATATCGGAAATATGTTTTAACGACTCGACCTCCGAACATGAGTTTTCATTGCTGTTATTGTTTTTGCTATTCTTCGAGCTTTTAGCAGCCTCGAAATGAACTGCGGAATGAATGCTTTCTCTCGTTTCCCAAACCGCGGGAAAGAAATATTTATCTGGATTTCTGGAATCGTTAGACTTCCCAGTAACTTGCCCCATATCGCTCGTATTATTTTTTATTTGCAAAATTGTCTCTTCAATCGCGTCCGACATTGCGTTCGTTCGAATCAAGGAATCAGTGACATTCCGAGAAGATGTCTCCTCCTTTTTCTGATTATTCTTATTGACGTTTTTGTCAGTTTGATTTTTAACATCAACCGAAGCCGCTCTCGCAACATCCACATTTTCTGTTTGACGTGTGTCTTTCTTGCTATTCGCAAAATGTTGCGTAGACTCGCAACGAGCCGTAGAGCGAACGCTCTCTCGCGTCTCGCATTCAGATAAATCGGACGAGTGCTCGCCGAGACCTTTGAGTTCGTAGGAATTTTTGGCAAAATTTCGTTCAATTTCACTCCCATCGATTTTCGCTGACGCTTGTTGCGAGCTTTGCTCTCGCGACTTATCAATTTCGGTCGGTGGAGCATTACTTCGAGCCGACGAATCGGGAACGTTTTGAAAGAACGATTCTTTGTTCGCGTTTTCTTGATCGGACTGACTTTTCACGTTAATCAGAATGTTTCTCAGCAGGTCCAAGGTTTCCGACTGACGCGCATCGCGGATCGATTCGGCCTCACGCAAATGATCCAGGAGCTTCTGTACCGCTGCAGGTGTTATCGCCGATTCCTTCAAGGCGCTCGCGATCTTCCCTTCGATGCTTTGTTTTTCGTCTTGCAGGATGTAGGCGAGGAACCGGTCTGCCGCATGGGACGTGTCCTTCTGGAAAATCCGCGTGAAAATTCGGTCATCGGTGTATTCCTTTTTAGAACGACTGATCTTGCGCTCCGAGAATTTCCTCGCAGACGTGACTTCGTAACGATCATCTTGGGTAATTTTCTTCTTCTGATGACGACACGGAGCTTGCGTTTCCGTGTGGGTGCTGGATAACGTTGGTACCAGGTTGGAAAATGTCATGATATCCGATCTGTCCATCGACGATTCTGATAAGCACATTTTGGCCGCCGATCGTTCAGTTTTATCGCTGTCGCGAGATATTCTAGAACTGTCATTCGCATCTGACGCAGGAAACACGCTAGATTCGACGGAGTTCTTCGAGTAATTACTGCAAGAACCATTTTCCCTCGTAAAAGCCGACAATTTCGATTCCGCCGCGTTTGCTATCTGCAGATCGTCGGTTCGATGTACTTTTGAGATGGTTAGGTCCTCGTTTCTCAATTCAGTCTCCAAAAGCGACGATCGAGCCTCGTTCAACGCTTCGTTCAACGAGTTCCGACAAAATTTCACCGCGTCTTGAGGCACTCGTTCGTCTTCATCCAGCTTGTATATCGCAAATTTGGAGCCTGATAGTAATTCCGAAATATTTCTGGTCACTCGAGCGACACGTTCGATCTTTTTGTCATTGGAATACAGGATTGAATCCAAGTCGTCAAGACACGGTCGGTACAGGTCGATGTCATCCAAACTGTCCTCCGCAAAATTTTTTTCTCGGAAAACGTCCATACAGCCCGAGGCGAAAGATTGACGTTGTACGTCTTCAGCAGTGACGTGCAGCCCATCTTGTCCGTTATGACTATTAAACGCGTGCGAAAAGTGTCTATCAACGGTCCGGTGAGATCTCGGATTTTCCGCCTCTCGACAGCGCAAAGCGATATTTTCGCACTGCCGAGGAAAACCCGCTATCCTTGAGGTGTCGTCGATAAGCGACGGCTTTGATCGATCGCTTCGGTTTTCCTCCACTTGAATCTTGTCTACAATGTTTTCGACGTTTCGCTGACGGTCAGAACTCCTCTTATAGAATACTCTGTCATCCTCCGCACAACGGATGTGCGTATTACCGCCGGCGGAGGAAGATAAAAAAAGAATTTCCTCGTGATTCTCGTTCCTCGCTTCGTGCAATTTGTCATTCTTATCAGTCTCCGGAGTTTCAATTACCGCGAACTTAGTCGCTCCTTGACTCGCCGTGTTTTTTAAACGTTCGGGTATCCTTTCCTGAGAGTCGGGATCCTTTTTCTCTTGTCTATAACTTTGAACTTTCGGGGATTGAATTCGTTCGACAACTCGTCCAGCATCAGAATTTCTGACACCTTCAAATTCTTTTTCCAACTTGTCCGCAGAAGTTAATACCGCTTCGGTCACAACTTCGGTAATCGGCTTCTCAATCGATTTTCGTTGTAAAGTGTCCAATCTCACACGTCGTGTTCTCGGTGTCCCTGATGCTTCTGGATCGTTCGTTCTATTATCCGCGTTCTGCACAGTTAAAAAATTTGTGTTAAATTTAACACATTTCGCATGTCTCAAACGGTCCACTCAAATTTTACTTAGTTAATTTAATACAAGCAGAGCTGAGAGCGTTTTTAAATACTTCTATTTTAAATACATACATACAATATTTGTAATATAATTGTATTTTGTATTTCAAATCGAAAAATTAAAAGTTTTTTGTAATTCAAATAATAAAATTGATTGTTAATCTTAGTATTTGAAATACTAAAATATAAAATTCAATTGTATTAAAATATTGTATTTGACTAGCTCTGAACATAAGATCAAATGTTATTAAATATCTCTTTATTAAAATTAATATTTTTCTAATACGTTAAATTAACAAGTTCCAATAAATTTATGTTAAAAATTCAACAAAAAAGAACTTGAGTAGACCAATTTTAATACAAATACAAAATCTCTTTTACTGTTTGGATAACATCATGGGATAGGATATAAGTGGCCGTATTCGCGCGGTTTTGCGCCTGAGATGACTCCGGTGAGATATGCACGTCTTCCAAGTTCTGTTTGACCAATTCCCGATTGACGATGTGCACCGATGGTCCTATTTGGATTTCGCACTCGTTTCCTCGTGCAGACAGCATTCGCCGACGATCGCGAGCACAATCGTCGCGTACTGTCGTCTCGTTCACGTTACTGATCGAGTCCTTCGACGGCACTCGGGCAGGCGACGCACGTCCACGAGACTGATTGTCGTTTCCGTATCCAAGAGATGACCAGTCGGCACGTCGTCGTCGCGACATCCGAAATTTCGGCGCCGACAAATCGACCTTGCGAACGGTGACACGAGGAAAATCACGTTTCTCCGAACGTGCGCTCGCCTTGCCGTTCGCCTCCGATAATCTCAAAGAGCATGCATCCTGAAACTTGGAGGTCACCAGCTCGCGAACGTACAGTCGCTCTTCCATCTCGTCGTCCAACGGCGGCTCGTCTGAATATCTGAATGCACATAAATGATGTATATTAAATAAGAACCAAATGGTTCCAGTAACCGTTACAGTAAAAGGAACCAAAAGTTGGATTTACAGTCTCGGACTGTTATCCGGACAAAATTTTTTTAGTCTGAGTCCTTGATTCTTAAGTATTTCCAATTTTTAAGTATTTTAAAGCATAATGGTTTTTGTTAATTTCTTCTGTAATATCAATTAATCAGCAAGTTTAAACGAAATACGATTTAAACATTGTGGACAATGTATGTATATACACAAAAAGAATGATTTTGTTGAAGTATCTAAAAAAATTTAAATAGATAGGTACAGATTAAAAAATGATTGTGTTTTGGACTATTAAAATATAATTATGGAGGAAAACTCGAGCATATGACAAACAATATTGCAAAAAGTTTTGAGCATTCTAGCAACTAGTTTGAGTCCTCCACAATTATTTTAATAGTCCAATCAAATTATTCTCAGACTTATCTAAATTTTTAGACATTTGAGTAAAATCGTTCCTTCATATATAATTTAAGTTGAAATTAACGAATAACTTTTAAAATTAATGTTTTCAAACATTGACAGCGACATAAACTTGTATATAACAAATTGTATAAGGAAAATCGCAATTGCAAAACAAGAGACTCGATTGTAACTTCTAAATAAAAGAGGTGGAGTATTTTGTAAAAATTATGTTTTTCTTTCTACTCACGTATTTTTATGCCGTCGTGCGGAATCGAAACTCGACGTTGCGCAGACTTCCATGAGTTGTATCTTTGCATTGTTAATAATCTTCTCGGCATTTTCAAGTGCAGTAGATGTTTCGGGACTTAAGATGGGATTGGAAGGATGCACTTCTACCGATCGATGCGTATCAAGCTGCAACGGAAAATTTGTATTAGAAAATGTATATAGAATGATTAAACGTTGGATAAATAAGATTGTGAATATTCATTACAGTTCTTTCATTAATAACGGGTCTCGCGCGTTTACAAGATTCTCTGCCGCTTCCACAAGTTGCTTTCGTGACTATCGATTTTTTAGATACGACAGTTACAGGATGTCGATTCGCATTGTGTATTCTGATATCATTATCCTTCTTGCGCGCTACATTCTCCTCGTGTTTGCAATAACACGTGCGAACGGAAGTCATCTCCCCTGGAGACGTCGTGGAACAAACTTCGTCGTTGCAAGTTTCCGGAGAACTCGAATTTTCCCTGTAACAAGAAAAAAATATTCGTCTAAAACAATATTTTTTTCTACATCATCATCATGTTATTATTATTAATACTTTATTTACATGAATAAAATTTGAATCGTAGAAGAATGATGAAAAATGAAAAAAGATAGTCAATGCAATCTTGAAAAAAAAAAAAGTGAATTCGTGTGATAATTATTAGATATCTATCATATTAATTTTCATATTAATGCAGCAAACTGAAGGCGAGCTTGACAGTAACTTTTACAAAAAAATTTAGTGTTTACGCAACAAAAGTTTGTGTCGTAAACGAATGATAAGCTAAAGAACAATTATCAAAACGCAAACGTGTACAGGAATGTGGTAATTACTAGATGCCTATCGCGTTAATTATTTAAAAGTAACAAACCGAAGGTGAACTTGGCAAATTTTGCAAGAAATATAATATTTTGCGCGACTGAAGTTTGTATCGTAGAAGAATGATAAAATAAAAAACAATTGTTATAACGCAATGTTTTCAGGAAAATGTGGATACGTGACAATTATTGTACTTATAATATCATATTAATTATTTAAATGTAACAAGCTGCAGTTAAGCTTGATAACTTTTGCAGAAAGTACCAAGAAAGTTCCCGTACAAGCGGGATGTAAATAATTGGAGTTATTATCCCGTTCCGACCACGTGTCGCGTTAGCGAGGGTGCGAAAAAATAATGCGGCTGTTCTTTCTCATGCGACAGACAATAATGTGTCGCATGTCGTACAATGAAACATTAATGACTAAATATCCGCATGTATAGCGGCTCAACATTGTCCTCCAGCGTATGCTTTAAAATATGCATCAATTGGTAAGCACGATGAAGTGTCCTTGGATTTTACACGTGTGTGACGTTCAACCCCAATTATAATAGATAGACGATATTGATGAGCGTTTAAAAAAGGAATCGTCAATCACACACTGCACATGCAATTATAAACGATTACTGTCAACATGACAACAAAGATTAAACGTGACATTAAAAAAAATATTATATATATTTATGACACTCTACTCAATTATATATTTATATTATTAATTATAATATAGACAACATATTAGTATATAAATAATATGAATCCTCCGCTCACAACATGGAATTCTAATTCCGTCAGTAATAGGAGTCTTCGGGAAACAATAATGTTTTTTATTGATCTGGTTTATATGAAAATCTGAAATAAAAAAAAATTCTGGTATACTTGTCAAAGCTTTAACGAGTATTTACCATCATAGAAGTCGAATTGTATTTTTTATAGATTAATATCTGCCAACAAAGTCTCGATGTTAAAGTTTTGACAGGTATAGGATTTTTTTAGATTTTTATATGATCCAGAACAATTATTATACATTATCTATTATAAATAAAAAATGATTAATTATGTGATACTTTTTACATTTGTGAGACTCGCACTGCTATATAGTTCTAAAATTATAGGGAGATATAATTTTATTTAAATAAATATATAAAAACACAAGGTAAACATGAATTAAGTGTACAAGCTAAGCACGTAAATTACTGTTTCCTTGACTATCGGTGTCAATTGAAAACGTAACTCGGATAGGGAAACCGAGAGAATGAAACGACGTTGGTGTTACGTCCGAGCCATAAAGGCGGGTTCAAGGACCGACGATAATAAAGCACTCTCTCTCTCTCTTCCTCTTTCTCTTTTTCACTCTGACTCTCGCTCTCTCTCTCTCTCTCTCTCTCTCTTTGATGTGGGGGTGGTCGCCCTCCCGTTCGTTCCAGCTCTTTCCCGACTACAATTGGAAATCAAGCAGTTCCCGCGCTACGTTCAGCTATACGTCGTCGAACCTTGCGCGATCCCGGCCGGGTGCATCGTCGCTTCTATAGACAACAGTATCGATCCTTAAAGGGGAGGTTCCAAATTTACGCGTTGAAAGTCAACCCGCGAGCACTTTCGTCGTCGAAACCGGCTGTTAGATTACTCGCAATTCACCGCGCGCTCGACGTCGATTGTCGTCCCTCGATTTTGTTCGCACTTAAAAATCACTTCGACATTATATAAATAGGGAATTTCGCGAAGAATCCATAAAAAGGAGGAAAAAAGGATAACATCCCGGCCGACCCCGCTCGCTCGTATAGCGTTTGACCTGTGAATAACACGCCGGCGCTTTTTGCTGCGCGACTAACTCTCGCGTGAAACACGCGCGTTAACACACGGATGACCGTTCCTCGCGTCTTGACACTCTCTCCCGATCGACCCTATGCGTCATCGCGCGAGATGCGCCCACCGAACCTCCCTCGATGGACGCGCGTCCACGGGGAAAATCGCGTTGGCATTTTTTCAAAGGAAATGTCACGCGGGGCGTGCTGCGCCACAACAAAGCAAGATGCGTCTCGGCTGGCGCTCGGCAAGGACACTAATTTAGCAAAAGGCCGATGGATGCGGTCGGACGTCGGATGACGTCAACGATCCTCTCTTGTACACGCGTTGTACTCCCGAGAAGCCCTCGGCCGCTTTAACGCTCGCTCGCGCGCGCGCGAATCAATAACAGTACGTCAAAGGTACGTAATGTACGACATCCTTTAAAGACGATGGACCGACGTTCGACTGCGCCGATTTCGCGTCTTTTCGCGTTCCACGAACGGTCACCGACCGTGTGAGGCGAGAAATTCATTCGCTTAGAAATACGGTTGATTTCTTACACGGTCATAAAAGTCCTGGAGAATAATTTCGAAACGATAAAATATACATTTATGAATTAAATGAATTATAATTATTAAATGTTGATTTTAGCTCGTTCTCTCGAGAATTTTAACGTAATTGGATCAATTCACCTCAGCTTTTCTATTTGTAAAAGCTTATATGACTGTTTTATTTTGGATTTCATTTTTTTACGGATTGATTTTTCGATGTAGCAAAGAATTTTCTATGTCCATTTGTGACCCTATAGAGATGGAAAATTCTTCGCGTTGCTTGCAAAATCTAAAGGTTCATAAGAAAATTTAATGGAAAATAAAACAATCGTGTGTTTTTAAATTGCAGACTGAGAGAAGTGACCCAATTATATCGAGATTAAATATAAATAATGCCTATATAAGAATTGATTACTCAGTAAACGCGTGTGTATATAAATTTTGTTAAAAATAAACATTAAAAGACAAAAAACTAAATCAAATTAATAATAATAATAATAATAATGTTATTGAGCGCATGTTGTACAATTTAGCAAGAAATTAAATGGAAAAAATTCAGAGATTCTCGAGAGAGCAAAATAAAACCAATCTAACATTTACAAATGTAATATATTTGATTCATAGATGTATACATTTTGTCATTTCGAAATTGTCGTCTAGAATATTTACGATCAAATTCGAGTCAACTGCCACGACCTCTAAATTCTAATACGTGGTCTGAAACCATTTAGTGCATTTCGGAGCACGCGCATCTAATCTTCAAAGTCATGGCGATTAGCGTGCACGCGGAGCGCAGTTTGTTTGCAGGACGGGGTGGCGGGAGGTGGCTTCCGATATCTCGTAATTTTATCTGGCTCACGATCGCAAAGGCGTGATCGTCGCCGGCTCGCGTTAGTCACCGCGGCTGTAATTTACGCGATGCGTTATCGCGCGCGGCTTTCGTCACCCTGTTACGGCGAGCTATCGCATAATAACGGTCTTCATACGGTTATGGTCGAGAATGTTGACCCTTAAAGGCGAAAGATAGCTCGGGCGCGAGAAGCCCGCGTGCGTCCAGGAGAAAAACTGCTCCTCCATTTTGCGAATTTCGCGTGAAAAAGAGAAATAAAAAGAGAGAATTTTTCTCTTTTTCCTTTTTTTTTTATATATAAATTAGATTGATGGACATATATATTCTTTACATATCTTTATTCTTTACGTATCTAAAACATTACATATTCGAGATATTTCGGTCGTCATTATCTTTATAGCATTGCTGTCACGATTTTTCACGAGCATGAAATTTTTCGGAAATTTTCCCTCCTTTTCATTTTTAATCAATGTCTGCAGCGGGAAAATTACATTTCCGGTTCCGATGGATTAATCTAATTTCGCAGAGACGATTCGGGAGCCACGTTTCACATAATAATATATGTATAGTACTATCTGGGGAAGATCGATTTTATTTACCCGGTCCATTCGTCGCATATATCACAGGGCAGGTTGAATAATTTACTCCTCATCCGCTTTAAGCGCGCGGAGTCATCGCGCAACGCTATATACAACAGCGCGGGGAGATGGTGCCTTCCGAGCCGTCTGGAACGTGCACAGATCAATATTCCGCTACGTTGCGTTCCTCGTTCCGCTCTCCTTCCTTCATCCCACCCAGCTGAATATTGGCATTGATTTTCATGGTTCGGGAGGACTCGTCGCCCTCCCCTCGACTGCGGACCCCGGGCAAAACGTTCGGACTTAAGGTCGCTGTATACATTTTCCGGCGTATACATAGTGTGTCCCGTAAAGACCATAACAACGCGGTTAAGGGTAAATTCCTGACATCACTTTGAAACGAAACTCCTTATACCAAAATGTCGAGACCATATATTATATATATGTATAACTGTTATAATAGAGATATTATATAAAAGTTATATTGCTCTATATATATAGTAGTTTTTATATTTAATAATATATAATAGGTTTTAAATTAAAAGCTTTTGAAGTTAACGAATCGTACACCATCTTGAAGTTCACGCTCTCATTTATGGTACAACGCAAAATACCAACCACACTTAAACGCGTAAACTTTAGGCGATTCATCAATCTGAAATGCTTACAATTCAAGAATTGCTGTAGCCTTAACATTTTTGTTCAGAATGATCTTAGGAATCTATCCTTAAACATTATGGTTTTTACGAACACCCTGTATATGACATACGATATATAAGACGGATTCTCACAATACTCTGAGGAATAAAAATATAATTGCTGAGGTCTATGTGTAATATCCGTTTCTGCAAATGTAATTAATCTCGATTTAATTAACTTTTAATTTTTTTTCTACATTGAAAGAAAATGTATTAAATAATTGTTTGAATAGTACTAATAACATTTATTTACGGAAAATAAATATTTACTAACTAAAAAAATGTAATAGTTAAATCAAATTAATGGACCTTATATCAATAAATATTCGACTGATATTTAAATATTTATTAAAATTTAACACAATTTTCTCTCAGTATAATTCTAAGAATTAACAAAAGATAAAGTGCAAATTGAAATGATTAAAGTTAACCTACATTGGTAGAAATGAACGGAAATGAGCATTTAAGGTGATCAAATAATATCTAAATTTCGTCTCGTTTTACCAAATCGATCCTTTTCATAGCAACCTTTGAATTTAAACCGTAAATATTAACTACGAGAGGCACGCTACCGTTTAATCTTAGAAAATGAAAGGCTAAAGCTGCGACTAAATAAAAACGTGACGAAAATTGACATGTCACGGTTAATTTGCGCATTTGTCATGTTCGACGACATATTAAAAGCATGAAAAATAAAGGAGGACATAACACATGTGTATCATGTTCGTATAAACTTTTACTGTCAAATTTCGTTTCACTGTTATCGAACAGTTCTCGCAAAACACTGACGGATTCATGTTGATATTCCAAAATACTTTTTAATTTAAAAACTCCTAAATATATAATAAAAACCTATAGATTCAATTATTCTTTTGTGTTAATATAATTTTAAATAAAATATTTTATGATTTATAAGATAAATTAGGGTATTATGGCCACACGAAAATGATGGCCATAGGCTGTAATTTCTTTAATATAATAATTGAAATAAATAGAACATTTTTGTACTCTTAGTCATTCTAAAGGTCTGTGGTTATCTTCCCCAGCTATCTTATCCAAGTCTACCTTGTATTTAAAAATACTTTTTTTTTAATTTAATATTTTATCTTTTCTTTAATTATTTAATATTATTAAAATAAATACTTTATCTTTTCTTTAACTAGAAAAAACAATTTTTTTTCGCTTGTGGCAAGCCAACGACCTTCTTGACAACAAATTTCTGTATCTATTAATACGCAAACGAATAGGTACGTTGTGAGTTTGACGGCGGAAGTTCGTGCGAAGGAGGTGGTGGTTGCGGAAGTAAAAGAAACACATTTATTCACATCAACACATATATTTTGTTTTTGCTTGTTGCATACATACGATAAACAGTACAATGTTACGCGTTCCTCGAGGTATGGTATACTAGAAAATTTTCATTATCCACTACTACAATTGCTATTCGACATATTGTTTCGTCATATCTCTTCGACTTTGTGTATTTGCGTTAGCTATACGAGAATCGTTCAAGAAGGAAGGAAAAAAAGGAAAATAAACAGAAAGAAGGACGATAGGAGACAAACGAAACGAATTACGATACAAGCGAGAATGTTCCTCGTTTCTTTCGCTTTCGATCAGGGAAGGACTATCGCGCGTCTCTTCGTGCGCGCTTCATCGAAGAGAGAAAAGCCGAGATTGGCGATTTTAGGCGGCTCGATCGTCGTCAATAATGGACACTCGAATGGAAAATGAGCGAGTTGTAAAAGCTCGTATTCACTTCGGGATCATTTCGATTGTAATCCCGAGCATCATCTTAACACTCCACACACCGTTATTTCCTGCGCACCCTAATTCCGCTCATCCTCGGTCATCCGATTACGATAATGACAGTAACGATAGCAATAGAGATAGATGGAAGATAACAATTAATTTGTATCGCAGAGTTTTACACAACAATCTATCTCGAGAAACAAAATCCTGATCGAGCATGAAACAAGATAATTCACTGAAAAAAGTCTAGTAATAGCTATCAAATATTGAGTGAAATATTCTATTAATAAATATAATTAAAAGTATTTTTTATTTTCATAAATTATAATAATAAAAGAAATTTTTATTTTCTTAAATTAATAAATTTAATATTCTTTTCTATTCAGAGTAAAGTTTACTTTAATAATTTTAGAGAATAAGTATTAATTATAATGATAAATATTAGTATTTGATAATACTTATTAAATATTTAGGAAAGTAAAATTACTTTTGATTATATTAGCTGAATATCTGATTGAAATTATTTCTTTCAACATTTAGTAGCTATTACCAGACTCTTGTCAGTGTTCAGAGATCCTCCTGCGGAATTATCTTGATGGAGATCGAAAATAGAGACAGAAAGAAAAATACAATACAAATATACGGAAAGTGTGACGCAATCGGACACAGAGGATGATATGACACGCGACGATCAAGCCCTCGTCATCGAGAGAGAATCTCTCGTTTTTTCCGGTACAAGGATTTACAGTTTTAATATGTTTTAAAAGGAGAGCGCGAGCTCGCGGGCCGCGCGAGCGAGAAAACAGATATCATGCGTAAGGAAGATGTCGCGAGCTGTCACCACTGAATCTCGGCCAGGAGTTGTCTCCGAAGAAGAGTTATTTCTTGGACCGTAACTCAATGGCGAGTGCCGCGTTACAGTTGTGAGAAGTATTACTATTGAGCGCTTCCCTTGATGTCTAGTTCGTCGCCGTCGGTGGCTTTTTCACGACGCTAAAACGCGTCTAAACTTGTAACGTTAGCTCGTATTGTCAAAAAGATCGTAATCCGCGAGGAAAATCTTGAGACAGAGTGTGCTCAACATTCAATTTTTAAGAATGAAATTTCGTTCTTCAGAGATTTATTCTAAAAGTTTTTAGAGAGTATATGTTAATATATTTTATATCTAACTCTTGACATTAAAATCGACATAGAAAAAAATAAAATATATTTAACAATCTATGATATAATACTTGCTTCACTCCTGCGTTCGTGTCACTCTCGATCATATATTTACTTTTTACTTGTCAGTTTTAATTACGACCGCGACGAATGCGATCATAACATCTCGATGTATCATCTTATTGATAACTTTGTGATACGTGATGTGACGTAAAAAAACATTACAAGTTTAAACGCACTTTAAACGGAGGACGTCCGAAATGAGCTTCGAAGTATCATCCGTCGTCGTTAAAACGAGGGAGCATGCTGTCGACAAGGAGACGAAGGATATCTCGGCAAAATCCATCCGCAGCACGATATAAGTGTAGTCTCTCTTTTTTTAATCTTCTATTTTTCCGAGTGCTTTATCCTGCGACAACTTCCGACAACCGCTCCCCTTTCGCTTATGTATGTGTGTGTGTGTGTGTGTGTGTGTGCCGATCTGTTTTGTACAAATATATACAAAAGGAGCCGCCCGCGCGCGCGCGCCCAAGAAAAAGGGGATACCCCTTTTCGCGAGAAATTGCTTGACCGTAGCACGGAAGAAGATCCCCCTCGGGCGCGTCCAGCGAGTGCCTCTGCCTGCCTTTTTTCCCCTTCACTCTTTTTTTTTTTTATCGTTTAGACATAGCGAGTATGTGGTTCCTATTTTGACGGGCGTGCCTTTTTCATCGGTGAAAATGAAAAACCAAAAGGCCCTCGACTTAAGGTCTAGCGCATAAACTAAAGGCGAAAGTGGACGTTGTACAGTCGGACATATTATCATATTACATAATCCGCTTCGCGGAGTGATTGGATGGCGCGATGTGCTCACGTATCTCACGTGACTCTTCTACTTTTTTTTTTTCTTGTTATTTTCCCCCCGAAGACCGGACGAGCGAGATTGTAAAAAGCGCGAGTAAAACTTAACGGCGTGTATCATCGCGAGCGAGAAACCGAAAACAAATAAGGACAGACGTCGTGTGTCTCTACGCGTCAAAAAAGCGTCTTTCGGAGAGATAACGACATATTTCGTTCGCGAAAATAAAGGAAAAAGAAATAAAAGAGAAAGAAACAGAGAGAGAGACAGAGAGGATAATAATAATTTAATAAGACAAAACGCAAAAACGAATATAGATTTTTGTACACTTAAAAAACATTAAAAATTCTTTTAGTTATACGCTTTATATTAATAATGTAGGTATGTACACATATACATAATGTACAGAAAACCCGTGCGCTGGGTCCGAATATGTGTTCGCCGTATGTTTGTTATATAATACAACGAGTGAAGAGTATAGGTAGAAAGAGTATACAAACGAAAGAATAGAAAAAGGGGGCGGCGATAGCCGCGGAGACAATACTTGTCTCTCGCGTTAGTCATTAATAAAGAGACACGGTAATGGTCTCGCGCTATCGCTACACTTCCTCTTAGCGCTGAGACACGACCGTGTCTCCTGATTGAATTCACGAATCATCCGATTGGACGCGCGCGAAAAAAAAAATAAAAGTACATTGCGGTCGCGTGCGTTTCGCAATACTAAGTCAAGTTTCCGTTTCGAAGTGTGCGTGAAATGTGTTGTTGTGTATGCGGTTCAGTATATAATTGTCTGTGTGTAAGTTTCTGTGTACGTCTGTATATGTCTGTAATGTCTGTGTGTGTCTAAGTGTGTGTAAAATAACGCGAGCAATTATGCTCGCGATACAAGAGACAATGAAGAAAGGCATATCGAGCCTAAGTACAAACCCAACCGGGCAACAAATTATCATCAGCATCATCGTCGCGATCCCAACGTCGCGCACTGCTCCTCTAATCCGCGAAAAATAATACGCTGCTTCCGTCGTGTTGATTCAACCGATCTCTACGAAATTCATATGTACATGTGTGCAGCAGAACTATCGACCGCCAATATGCGAGTTGCCAAAGACTTCTTCTCAAAACCGGTCGCAAAAGATAAAATGCCGTACGAGACCGATCACATTACCAAAACGCGTCATCAACTAGCGGTTTCGAATAAAATCAAATCGTCCACTTTCCCTCCCCCCCCCAACCTTACCCATCCTTTCTTTCGTTTCCCCTCCCCTCCCGTATAGTATTTCCCCTGACATTAACAACTTCGTAAGAATCCGCATCGCACCAGACAACGTCTTTGGCTCGAATCGTTCGTTGGCTTTTCCGTGTGTCGCCAACGAGTCTTTATCACCGTTACCAAAAGCTTGCGGTGAAACCCTTCACGGTTCCAACCATATAACAGCCCCTCTACGTACGAAGAGGAACAGAAAATTTGAGCCCTGATTCGACATTGAAAGAGGGTCTTTAAGATTCTCTTTCCTTCTTGACTTTCAGCCCAGTGCCTGAAGAATCCTCGCCCAATATGGTAGCTATCTCACCCTGCATGAAGGCCCACGGTACCTGACTGTTCGCCAGCGGGCACTTCTCACCACTTGGACAATAAACCTGAAACAAAAAAACAAGAAAGGACATCGATGAGAATTGTTGGTGGAATATTTGGGAAAGGCATCAAAGTGCAATATCCACAGATACTCACCTCTGAACCGGCACCCTGTCTCTTTATGCTGTCTCGACTGCATGGGAAGCAGAACTTGTGATGCGGTACGCTAGGACACTGCACGAAGTGCGTGTCTTCCAGGCGTTCCTGGCACAGAGTACATTTGAGAGTCGGTGCGGGGACCGTTTCGGCACCGGTAGTCGGTTGAGCAGCCGCGCCCTCAGAAGATGTCGTCACGGTCGTGGATGACACCTGCCTTGAACTACTGGACCGTCTACCCGATGAACCTTTAAATACAATTTTTTCGCAATCGTTATTTGATATCCCTTGTTGCATTTTAATCTTACAAAAAGCTTGATTCTAACATTAAAAGAATTATTTTTATATTATACATCATATGATTCGTCAAGAGCCTGATAAGATACAAATATAATTCGTGTAAATTTGATTGTATCAAGATAATAGATAAAATGTATGAAGATATAAATAGAATACTACACTAAAATTACCTGAACTGTTTGGACTGTGCTGAGAACCTCTAGAAGCACTGCGTTGCTGAGCGTTCGTGGCCGTAGTCGGCGGACTTCTGCTGGTAGGACTGGGATTGTTCGGCGGCTGTGGTACCGGCTCAGGCGATGTTAGATTGTCAGCGACTGACATCAGAGCGGCCATTGGTGACGGACCATTCGCTGTGCCCTGAAAGAAGAAGTGTCACCCGTCAGCTGGCATTCTAGGATTACAAGCTTATAATGGATTTGCGTGGGAGTTCAGCAGGCCAGAAGGCGCGCAGAAACGTTGATTGTGCGCGGATAAATATGGATCGTCGCTCATAAATGGGTTGGCTGGCTGAAGCTGTTAGATAATTAACATGTATCTCGTGCGTACCTGATGATGATTCGATTGTGAATTATCGTTGGCGCCTTCCTGGCTAGGAGGTGGCGGTGGTGGAGGACTCGTTCTTGGACGAAGAGGCGATCCTCCACCGTTGGCCGCGACATTGGCAGGTGCCAACGGTATGGATGGCCCAACGTATGCACCTGAAAATGTATATTATATACCGTCAAATGCATGCTCTTTTATATATTATACATATTATATATCTTAACAAACAACCATATTCTAAATATCGAGCCCTGGGAACTTTTCGAAGCGAATACATTCACACAACATTCACGAGTTCACTCAAAAAAGACGCAATAATTATGAAGTGCAATAAATAAAAATTATGCAGTTTTATTTTTTGCGTTCCATCTTCTATTTGTTTACTTTGCTTCTTTTCCATTTTTTTCTCAAACATATATATCATTTTTTTTCTTTCAAATTACGATCGTATTATTCAGGCGCCTTTTTTTTTTAGAATTGTCTTTAATAAGACAAAATAAAGACCGAGTAGAAAAAAATAGAATGGAATGAATGAACAGTGAAGCAATCATCGAATTAAAACACACGTTATCTAATTGTTGAACGCGGTTTTTTTTCGTACATATTATATCGGTGGTTTTTTCTCTTTTTTTTTTTTTGTTAAATCAAAATACGAGCTTCTGAATCAAAGAAGAATGAATGACACGGGAGCGAGCTTGTCAGGGATTTCTCCGAGGGTGAAGGGCGAGTGATCGATACGTGGCGTGACACGACGAGCGATCGTAATTTATCGTGAGTTGAGATTGTCCTTGCCCACGTCCACTTTTTGCCGTGTGCAATCTGCGCGGAATGTTTCCCCCTTATAATAATCGCCTTTATAGCACAATGACTTCATTGGCGAGCAGAAATAAATGTCGTTTTTCTCGCCGATACCGATAATGGTAGCGAAACGATTACGAGGCGAGAATATGAGCAAATCGTTATCCGCACGTTAGATTACGTCAGTAACGGCGTTTCTCGAGTTTGCTCGATAGACCTTGAATCGAGATCTCCAAGAGATCCTACGTGGATCTGCGCCTCGGTGAGGAGATTCAGAGAGTGAGTTAAAATACCTTCTAGTCGTTATGAAGTTAAATATATTTGACCTTTGACTTCTCTAAGTAGAAACGCCTGTTCCTGAAAATATTCTCTAGTATCAATTATCCGATACAGAATTGAATAGAAATCCAAAGGAGTTTCCATTGCTTGGAGATAATTCTGTAAATATCAAAACTTCATGGAATTGTCATCTCGCCTCACAATCTGATAACAGCTATCATATTAAGATAAATAATTCTAATCAAATATTCAGTTAATATAACCAAAATAATTTTACCCCCTTAAATATTTAACAAGTGTTACTAAATGGTTGATTACATCATTATGTTTGGTAATATAATACTTGCTAAACTATTTTGGAACACAAAAATTCCTTTTTTATTAATCGAATATTTGATGGAAATGGTTTCATTCAACATTTGGTAGCCATTATCAGATTTTTCTCAATATAGAATCAACATAAACGTTTTCATCAACTCTGATGTATGTATAACAATGTAAATTTTTGATCGATGACAGCATCGTTACTCGATTTCGTAGGAGCTTATCATTATGTACGCCGAAAAGTCGGCTTTATTCGCAACGATTGTTCGCACGTCGTCACGAGGTGATGCATTTTGATAATGTTTACTCGACGAGTCACTTAAGAAGCAGCCGAAGCGATTAACACACAGGTCGCATAAACGAGTAACGACCACGACAACGGCGACATATCATCACGACAGGGCCACGTTACCGTATTGCGTCGTATCGTCATTGGCCTTCGACACGCGCCGATCGTTTACCCGATGTTTTATGTATCGCCGACCGATTACTTTTTTTTCAGCCACTACGCTTTATCATGTCGCATACAGCATATCATTTCTGTCAACATTACAGTCCCCACACGTATACCCCTCGTGCCTCTCCCCGTAATCTACGGGTAAAAACATCGCAATTGAACATTTTAATAGTACTAAATTGTCACAAAATGTCTGTCATATACTCGTTCATATGTGCTCGTCAAATAAAAAATCGAAAGCAGAACTTCCACGAAATCGAAGCAATATAGTCATTACGGACGTCAGTACATTTTCTTTCTCGTCTCGAGAGAAAGGAAATTTCCGCACTACATATGGAAAAGGTACAGCTTTAATCAAATTAACTGCAAATGTGATGTTTTGTAAATTATAAGATGCTATTTAAAAGTCTCCACAGACACAACAGGATAGATTTTGCTGTAGCATTATATGAAAGTTGCTATTTTACAGTGTTTTCTTTACACCAAATGTGTGTTGTGTTTAAAAAAAAGAAACATGTAATTGCATACTGCAAGTTGCATAACTTTTTTATAAACAATGTTCTCCGCGTTGATAAAAATACTGTTCAATCCAATTAGATTATTAGATTCACAATATCAATTATCAAAGGTAAAAATCTGTCCATTTTTTATATATTTATGGAGACTTTTGATCACAGCGCCTTATAATATACAAAATATCACAGCTTCACCCAATTTAACCGAAGCCACTTCTTCCATTCAACCCAGTCCTTTCTCCATTCCTGTTTTCTACGAACCTTGACTCTTTAATTTGATTCAACACAAAGCTCTCTCGATGGAAAAATGACAAGTCTTTCGCATCAACGCGGAAATTTGTAATTTCCGTTTTTTTTTTTTTTTTTTCCTTTATCAATTCCATTTAACGTATGATGAGATAAATCTTCCAAGAATTGTCAGCGCGACTCGAAGGATTAAGTGGAGCAGGTTGTTCCGAGAATACAACGTACGATATATGACGCCGCGCACATAATATACGATCATCTTTTTCTTCACTCCGATCATCAGACGCGTCCGTACGTCTCGTTGCATTCACTGTGCTTCTCTAATCGCAGTCACGATTCGCCGCGAGCGAGCGGAATACATACTTGCTTCAATTACTCGCATTTGGCGCGACGCCTTTGTACGCGCGTCGTGCGATGGACCTCGACGGGTTTCCGCTCACGTACGCTCGTTACTTCGTCAACGAGATACATTCCAAATGCTCCCCGACCATCCGGAAACTTTCGAAACTTCGGCGCCCACCGTCCCGGAACCTTGGGGGTCTTTACGATTATATACGTATGAATGATTAGATAAATGTGGATAAGTCGAATTTTCAAACACGATATTCCGCATTTATGTTTCTATTGGGCGCCGATATCGAGTCTTTTTTTAGTCGAGAATCGAGGACAATGCACGTTATCGCGGAAAAAAAAATGATTTGCCTGTATTTGTGGAAAATTAAGCAAAATTTGGGGACGAAGTATGATATATTATAAGTAGATGATGTCACATTGTTTACGAGATTCGAAGTTCGCGTGTGCTTTCGAAACGCACGTGGCTTGCATTGACCCTGAAATGTCGCGGGAAAGTTAATGCCGGACACGATTATTGCCCGTTTCTATCTCTCAATGTGGTTTAATTTTAATCTCCCGGTTCAACTAACTCTTTACACGGAAAGGACAGTTTTACTGAGGTATCTAGAAATTCAGCTGGATACAAATCTGAAAATAATTTTGTTGAATCATCAAAATAATGTAGGGCGCTCGAACTGGTTGCTAGAATGTTAAAACTTGTTGCATCGCTCATCAGGCTTGAGATTGTTATGTAATTATTTAGACAGTCCAAAATTTTCAGATCTGTATCTACATAAATTTTTGGATAATTTAGCAAAATCGTTTTTTTATCAATTTTTTTTCTAAATCTAAGAATTAGAAAAAAAAATTAGAAGAGTATATTGAGAGAAATGTTTCGTATGATATGTGACTTATGAACTTATTTTTTAATTAAATGAAAATATTTTGCAAGTTTCGTGCAAAACACTTCCCTCAGTGTAACTAAAGTTATAACATTGATAGAAACGACCGTGTATCGGTAACCCCGGAAAAAAATTAATATGATTAATTGAAGAGTACAAACGGAACGATATCATCAACGTATATATGACACGCATATAGATATTCATATAATGATTACATACAATGCTATAATCTATAAATACATAAAATACACTAAGTCCCGAGTAAACAGAATCAGCATTTTAAAGTCCACTTTACAACCGCGTGACGAATTATTCAAATGTCGATAATAATTCCGAAGCGAGGAGAGTTCCCGTAGCGGCGATTCTTTTCCCTCTCTACGCCCTGTGTTTTTTTGCAAACACGAAACGTCATCCTCGTCCGTCAAGTTCTATTTTTAACGGCGGAGCTAAAATATACGCGCGGAGCCTATAATGTATCAACACACGTCTCATGTGTAAAGCGCCCTCGGTGATCGTCGGGGTACACGTAATAACGTCGAATGCATCTCTTTCCAAAGGGTTAAGAGGTCCGTCGGCGAGGAAGGAGGGGGGGGGGGGGG
>NW_017274974.1:82727-97309 GCF_001594065.2 Cyphomyrmex costatus | reverse complement strand
GAGGGGGGGGGGGGGGGGGACGACGACAGCGAGCGACTCGTATAATGCACCAGCAAGCGACCGACTTATCGGCCGCCCGCGCGAGCGAGCGGGAAGAATCGCATCATTCGGTCACGGCTGTCCGCGGTGACACGCAATCCCGCGCGCAGATATGCGTCCTCCGTCGTCTCTCCGCACCTTCCAGCGCTCGTACAGTATGACGACGTGCACGCGTACGAGTCACACCGAGGCCTCGCCTATACGGAGCAGCTAGAGAGAGAGAGAGAGAGAGAGAGAGAGAGAGACAGGATAGAGTGCCACCGGGTAGACGTGTGACCGGTACTTTTCCGTGACGGCTCCGATAGAGCGTCGAGAGCCGACGACGACGAGCGTGTGTCTCTCCGTCCTCGCGAGAGATCGAGGAAGAGAAACGTTACGGCGAGCGAGACGGGCGGAAACGGCAAGGGGGGAAAACGCATGCACGCACGCGCGCATTCATGTCTGTGTCTCTCTCTCTCTGTCTCTCGCTTCCTAACCGCGACACATCACGCACGTAGGCGGCTCTGCGGGCAGTGCGGGCTTAGTCACGCTCGATCAGGGCCGTGCCGAGCGTATATACGCTCGCGGTTTATTCGGAGCGGCTTTCGCGTTCTGCACTCGACTCCGGTTTTCCTCGGAATTGCTGCGCGCCGGCGTTCTCGCTGCGTTTCCCGGTAAACGAACTTGTCTCTCTCTCCGTTGCCGTTTTTCGTACGTTTAATTTAGCCGCACGAAAGCACCGCCGCTCGAAAGAGGGAGCGATAAATACCGGGAGGAGATCCGGCGGGGTCTTCCGGTAGGAAAGATTTTAGGTCTGTTTTTATTTGAGAACTAGAACTGCATTCTCTCTTTCTCTCTCTCGCTCTTTCACCGTAATATTCAAACGTAAATATATCTATCTCACTTTAAGTTTCAAAAGTATATTGGTTCGGCTATAGAAAACAGAGACCTATCATCGTAGTCGGTAGGTTTGTTCGCGTTGCTTAAATTCTCTAAATATTTGCACTTAGAACGAGATAAATATACATTCAGGCGTTGAAAAGGAAGGAAGCGGAGATATTGAGTGTAAAAAGTGCAAGCAACGCGAACAGATCTAAGGTTTGTTCTCTGTAGTTGAATTAGTGTACACTTTTGGAACTTAAAGTGAGATAAGTATATGTTTGATATCAGGCGAGAGAGAAAGGAGGGAAAGAGAGTTCTAGTACAGTCAAGTGCAGCAATATAAAATAGAACTTCAAGCCCGTTTCACTAACGACAATTACTCGATCGACTGATTAAATTTGAGAGTTGCCAACTGCTAAATTGAAAATTTATCATTCTTCTAATTTCTCGACAATAAATCTGTCTTACAAAATATGTATTTATAAAATTACTCAAAGTATCATTTATCATCCACATATTTTTTAAGAATATCTTTGTCATGAGAAGTAAAAGAATCTCAGGATATGTTAGAATTCAAATGAAACGATTTTTGTTCAATCTTTAGGTTTTATTTTTCAAGCTTTGTTTCTCAGCTTTTATCATGAAAACTACATGAGTTATTCCACAATCTTTGCTGGCTCTACAAATGAAGCCTCAATCAGGTCTCGCCGTACCGTTCACTTTATCTGATAACAAGTCTAGTCTTTAAAAAAAAAAAGCCAATAATCTAATCGTACGTTCCGCCAGGTGCAGCATTATTGAGTACTGCTAACCTTAGAGTCTAACTGTAAAATATATATTTGCACAGCTATGCATAATAAAATTCAAAAGATTAACGTCGCAAACAGATGCAGAAATATACACATCGTTATCGGAAAAATATTTTGATGTACGGCAACTAGCGGTTAGGCGATTACATCAATAGAGAACGATATAAAAATATCGTATTTACGACGTTTACGCTGCCGTTTCTATCGCTAAAATAAAATTTTATTATTTTCGATGACTCACGGTTAAAACGCACGAGCCTAGGCAGTGATTCAAATAAACGTCTCGTGTTTTCTCATCAATTGTATGGCAATAAATATCTTCATAATCACGTGAAGATTGGAATGTTCGTTTCAGAAGAAGTTTAAGAAATCGTGTAATCTTATCACTTGCAAAATTTTACCCCTTAGCCCTCTTTATCTCTTGAGTGTAAGTAAACACTGTTAAATTTATCGAGAATTATTTTGTTACGTGCACAAGATATCTTAAAGAGTCAGAAACATATTTAAAATTGCACTGGGAAAAATCAAGCGACGCTACTTCCTTTTCGTAGTTTTCCTCACCATTTTTTTTCAAATTCCTAGATTCACAACAATATATAAAGTTCTGTTATTTTTTTGTAGAATTTGTATCTAATTAATCCTTTTACCCCAGCAAATAAATTTTAATTTTTCCGTCAGCAATAAACCTACATTTATTCGATATAAAAATCATTAATTTGATTTATCTATCTTTTTCTATTAAGTAAATATTTATTTATTGCAAGTCTAGTGCTATTCAAAGAAATATATGTATACGAAGATTTAGTAAATTTTTTCAGCGTGTTTATGCAATAATTTATCTACGCGAGAAACACACCAATGAGATCAGACACTATCAGACACCCATAATTCGATAGAGATCGCGCAACGAATATCTGAATTTTTTATTCCTGCATTAATTATCGTTTTCGCTAAATATATTAAATATATGCCTATCTCATTTTAAGTTCCAAAAGTGTACTAGTCTAGCCAAAGAAAACAGACCAAAGGTGCATTTCAACGAGCTGCTCAAATCAGCCGTTTTAGCAGCAAAAGGAATGATCACGTGATCAAACTTGACGCTTGGTATTCGTCAATTTTGACCAGGTGAGATCCTTTCTGTCGTTAAATCAGCTGATTCGAGCGGTTTGTGAATGTACCCTTAGATCTGTTTTCTTTACCTGAACGGTCCTCACTTCTGGGAAGTGAGATAGGTATACGTATAGTATAAGTGGACGTTTGATATTTGGAACTCAAAGTAAAATAGGTACAGGTATGTTTGAAAACCGTACTTTAAAATCGAGTCGAAACTTTGGAAACATACGTAAAATACGCACGTCCCTGGACAGTGCGTACAGTGGCCTTGTTTCGAAAGTACGACCCCTCCACAAGCACGTCGGTGTCATCGTCGTTGTCCGTTGTCGTTGGATACACGCATTTATGCTTGTCGTATGTACTCCGCGCTGCCATATATACGTGTACACGTACGTGAAACTCGTCCCGATGACGTAGGGCAGGAGAACGAAGTGCCTATCTGTACGTGATCGATCGGCCACTCACAATACATGTGACGATACTTGCGAAACCCACAACTCGTCGAGCTTGCTATCCCTCGCTACTATGACCTACTACGATTCACGATTTACAGCGGCATTCTGAATTTATTCTCATTCTTCATTCTCTCTTTTTTTAGGAAGTTATATCTAATTCACTTTTCTCTGTTTCAAAAGAAAACAAAATGTTGAGAAAAAGGAATAAGCAACTAGTTCCGTATTATGTTGTTTAATAATAGCGACTTGTGATATGTAATAGAGAAATATATTGATATGACATACAAAATAAATAAATATTGACAGTTTCCGATGATGGAACGAAATCCTGTCAATATTTATATCAGATTCTGTCAAGAGTGACAAGCAGTTAGAGTGGCTTCGATCAAACTCCGTTTAATTTAATCAACGATTAATTCAATTGGCTTAACTGTTTATAATAATTCGTTGTTCTACCCCTAATCTATAATCTTTCTTTTCAATTAAAAAATTAATAAGTTAATCCATATATAACAAAATAGTACAAGTATTATTATGACAAATTAATCGGAATTTGGTCTAAGTTATTGCACTTATGGTCATTTCTACTAACGTCCATTAACTTTATAATTAGAAAAAAAATTGAAAGCAAATTGAACCGAAATTAAAGTGGATCTACTTAAATTTATTTTCATTCTTCGTTCTCTTTTCTCTCTTTTTTGTTAGGAAGTTATATCTAATAATTGTTGGAGACAATTCACTTTTCTCTTTTAAAAGAAAAAGAAAATGTTGAGAAAAAGGAATAAGCAATTAGTTCCGTATTACGTTGTTTAATAACGATTTGTGATATGTAACAGAAATATATAACACAAAATAAACAGGCATTAATGAAGAAATTTCTTATTCTGGACTAGAGGAAAAGATTAAAAAAAAGAAACTGTTTGTCGAGGCATTGTTTATGTAACAAAAAATTTAATTCCTTTTATAAAATACATTTTATTTAATAACAAAAATATTTGTTTACACTGACTAACAATTTAGTCCGCATAAAATTACATCGTCGGATACATTTTAACAAAATATTTGGTCGCTGTATCGATTACCAATTTGTGCGTTTTGTTCCGAGGATAAAGCCTCTCACACCTGAAATGCATAACAGTACATAAACATAACATAAGACCGCTGGACCAATCAGCATCTTATGTTAATCAATATGACAACTTTATGCTGGATGCTTATTGGTCCAACAGTTTTATGTTATGCTCATGCTCTATTATGCATTTTATGTGTGAGAGGCTTAATGCTCAAATATTTCAAATTTCGCATTCGGAACGTTTATCGTCGAACGCATTTCGGACGTTAATCGTGACGATCAACGCGAGGAAAGGGGGGCGTTATGTCTAATGAATACGAGAACAGAGTCTATGCAGTTTGCTCCTCTCCTCCCGAACGTCTCGGCTCGCTCCTTGCTGCACGTACGCGAACGTGAGTGCGCGCGCGTGCACTTTGGCCGGTCATCAAACAGACCAGTCGACGGACCGTATCTGCTGTCACTCTTGCCGCATGATTGATCACGACTGACGTTGCCGCACGGAAACTGACTGACGTAACGTACGTGCTTAACGTTCGCGAAACGAGATGCTTTCGCGCAAACAACCGGCGGATCACGTTCTGTTTAATTCCGAGCGTTCCGAGTCGGCGAACGTCGGACTTGAGAACCAATGAGAGCCTTCTCCGTTTAGCACCGCCAATCCATTATTGATATGTTAACTCGCGCGAGTTGCGCCACTGATAGGGCATATGGAAAATAAATAGAGAACTGCTCGCGGAAATCTGATAAGAAAGTCACTGGAGTTTGTAGTTTGTAATATTACGAAAATAATGCTCGTTGGTGTAATATTGTATGCCTAAAAAAATTACCGGAGTCCATGGATTATGTAAAATATGTATGAAAAGATATTAATAATTAATATAAAACTAAATCTAAAAATTAATATAAGACTAGAATCTCGATTAATTATAATCTCACTAAATTAAGTTTAATTTACATTTGATTTAGTTTTATATTAAATTTTTTCTTTTTCTGTTAAAACGGAAAGTAAATGAGCAAAATTGACGTTGGCTGTAACTTAAGAAATTGGACAATTTTTAGAAGGAATATAGCAGGACGTGCAACAAAATACAATGGATTAAATGGCTATGGAGACTTGTAGAGTTACGTCCATTTGCGAGATTCGGTTTCCATTAAGGAAAACGATACTATGTCAGCAGGCGAGAGCATCCGCTCGTCGTAAACGGCGATGATGAATGACAGTGCGGAGAGCAGCAACGCGCGTAGATAGAAATTCGAGAAATAGTTGATTTTTCGAGTTTCGACATCGGATATATTTTACAACGTCGGAGAAATAAAATTTCGACGATAATGGGGAATGGCTATAATAATAACTGACTTGTCGAAATGGAGATTAAACGGAAATACTTTTTATAGAATATTCTTTTTTTTTTACAAAAATATTTTTTATTCAATTATAAAAATACGAAACTCTTTCAATTATAAAATTCACATGAAAATCAATACCTTTGTTACACATGTTACCTTATACTCTTGTTTCGCGGTAAAAGCTAAACATTTCCCATATTTATAGCATTGAAAATCGAGATTGCTGGAAATCATATTTCAATTCCTGTTAGAGATACGCAATATTCGCATTCGCCGAGTGCTGGAATTGCATTCGCAATGTATAAATCAACAATACGTCGTCGAGCAGATCTAGCAATCATTTAGTTACGAAAGATCAATAATCGATGGTAGAATCGAATAACAGCGAAACTTCTCTGGATCTCAAAGGCGCGCTCTCTCTCTCTCTCTCTCTCTCTCTCTCTCTCTCTCATGCACATACACACAATCTCTACGTTTATTTCCAGACCCCAATCTTTGCCAGCAGTAATCTATTTATATCAGAACTCGCGTATACGTAAAACGTGAACGCTGTCTTTTGAACGGAAACAGTAACCTCAAGGATAAAAAAAGCTCGGGCAGGAAAAACAAGCGAATCTCGCTTCTCTGATGAGCTTTTTTCCTCGGTTACTTCATTACAATAGTATTTTCACACCGGTAACAAGCTTAACTGCATCCCAGCGTCACGGATAACCATCCAGCTCGCGATTGCTGATTATGTTATCGAGTGAGATAACGAGACTGATACCAGACAGCATGACAATACATTATATATGCAGTCGTTTGCGTGCGTGGCATTTTACGTCATTGCGTTGGGTGCCTTGGAAACATTACGCGCGCAGCGCACACACACTCGATTCCAATCTCTAAGCGGGTTATCGTCCTACGAGATTTATTACTCATGGACAATTGAGAAATACTATCATTTGTATAAGTTTCGTTTCAGCGAAGCATTTCTTCATCTCGAAACTTGTACAAATTGAAGATAGGAAAATATGAAAGTATCAATCTTTATGATCAATACAGAGCCATTCTTAATGACAACTCCGAATGAGAATTTATAAATATGAATTCTCGTAAAAGATACAAAGAGTGATCTACACGTTCAAAGAGAATTTCTAAGAAGACTTGAAAGGCACGTTGCATGATAAACAAATTTTTTCAAAATTTTTGTAATACTGAAGAAACATGTGGATTCTTAGAAAATCCGCTAATTCTTATTATTTTATATAGTTTTAAAAGCTTTAAGTTTTTTCCTCGATATAAAAAACTGCAGCACAGCATAAATATTATATAAGTAGGATAATCAGCTTACGCGCATAAAACAAAATTGCGAAAAATAACTGTAAAACGAAGTTATTCCAAATCATCACGCTATTTAAAAATTATAAAGAATGCTCCAAGGTCATCGGGATCCGCACGAGTTAAGTAACTCCTTTAACGCATCTATCTTATTTCCCGTATGGAGGTTCCCGCCCATTTGGAGTGTCGAAATAACGGTCGACTAGCAACTAGCAAGGTCACCGTGCCGCCCGCGCGCCATACGGCCAGGTCAGGTTAGATTAGGCAAGGTTAGGGTAGGGTTACGCGACACCGACGTCGCCGTCATCGTCGCCGCATGATCGTCAATGGGCCGCGTATCTCCGCCGGCGCGAAAAGCCAGCGAACGGTGCGAGCGAGAAAAGGGGGGCACGCTACAGTTATCCCGACAAAATGTCACGACGCGCCGCGGCAAATGGAGGAGACAATCTCGGGACCGGTTTCGTCGCCACGGTGTGACGCGACGTGAGAGAGAGAGACAGGGAAGAGAAAGAGCACTGGCGAATCTATATGGCTTCCCTCTGGAGACTTTTCTTCTTAAAACATTTATAGCAAAATGTTATATAATACTTTCAATACTTCTGAAACATTTTATCACGCATCTTTGATTGTAAATTATTTTTATTTAAAAAAAAAACTAAATGTAAAAAAACAAATTCTATTATATTATTATCTTTGACACAACAGACAACGAATTTTTGTATTATTATTCAAGTATTTCATAACGATTTGTATTAATTTGTAACATTGCATACAGAGCCTTATTATTTTATATTAATTTTTTTTGTAAAATTTTTTTAATAAAATGTTACGAATGATTTAAATTTTTCAACGTGACAATTCAAATAATAATTTAATATTCTACAAAATTCATATATAAAAAAAAAATCGCTTATATTTCGAGTCAATAGTCTCTTTGATTTTCTGGGTCCGCCAATGAGAAAGAGAGAGGCGTACGAGAAGTGGAATTAAAAACAGGACGCGAGAAAAGAGCAGTCCGTGGGGAGGCCGCAATCAGAAAGAAGAGGAGGGGAGAGGAGAGGTGCGAACGTACTTGCGTGGATGTGCAGCGGAGTGTGATGGAGTGATGCGCGCGCAAGACCACCCGCGTGCCGAAGTACGAGGCCTCGCGTGATCGTAGAAACTCTTCCGTCCGTCTCGATTTTAAATGGTTCCCGCGACAAGATTCTGCTCCGCTTCCACAGAATCTAAGTACGAACGAAATCTTCGAAAATAGATCTATCGGCAGCGTCAGAGGGTGACGTAGATGTAACGTCATAAGGCCGGAATTCAGACTGCGCGCTGAAGATCGAGATCGAAGAGCGAACATTGAAATTTGACCAATGAGGATAGAGGAGTTTTAGTTCCTGTTGTTTCTCGATTGGCCAAATTTCATTCTTTCAATCTTCAATGCGCAGTCTGATTCCGGCCTGAAGGACGATAATCGCAGTCGTATAAGGGCGCCTTTTCATGCTCATTTTCAGCGTCTTCAAGTAGGTTTATTGTTAGACATTCGACTTTTTTTAAGCAGACAAAATATGAAAATATATACAAGATATGCAAATGCGCACAAATGAATATGCATTTGTAAAATGTTTTATCGATAAGATAAGCTTCTATTTTGGTCTTACTAATTTATTTTCTAAAAAAAAAAATATGCAGTTGCGTAAAGATCCGATAACTATTTGTTATTACGATCAAAATTGACGTTTAGACAGTGAAAATTGTATATGAAAATAGCCTCGCAGAAAAAAAAAACAGTTTTGCAATTGTTGTAAAATTCTCTTTAATATGATTGTTATTACACACACATTTAGATCCAGGAAGGAACGGAAGACAAAAACCAATCATATCAAAGGATCTTACAACAATTACGAAGCTGCTTTTTCTACTGAAAACAGTTGTAATGATAGCATAGCATTCACAAAAAAATTGAGGAATTTAATATCTCAATGGTTTAAATTCTCACGGTTCTGTAAGATTTAATATTGAGAAACCTTAATGCTGGAAGTTAAATAAATCCAATTTCCAGCGTCAGACGCTTATCATCATGCATCACATCGAGAAGCATATAATCACAGCTTTTCAACGTCTCATGAAATGGTACCTCAATGTTCATCTTTGTCACGTCCGCGCAGGATAAGAATAACATTCTTATCTATTCCGATAAGAGTCTGTACATTTTCGCCGAAAATTAAGATATGGCAGCTTTATTTTTAAAAGGTGTAAACGTTTGTTATATCCTTCTTGGCATTCAGTAGAAAAGAAGCTTCGTAATTTGTTGCAACGTAAAATTCTTTTGAATATATGATTTCCCAATGGGAACTGGAAAACACATCACATAAAAAAATTTTACAACAAAGCTGCTTTTTTTGCTGAACGTAACCGAAGATAGAATGTGATACTTGGTCGCTCAAAACCACTAAAAATGTTTGCACTTAAAATGAGATAAATCTGTACATATCTAAGGTTTAAAAAGAAAGGAAGCAAAAATGCTGCGTGCAAAAAGTGCAAGCAACGCGAATTTGTGTCTCACGTCCGTTTCGATCAATGTATTACTGATTAATAATTTCAATTTCAGTTCAATTTGCTCTTTCTAATTTTTCGAATTAGAAAACGATAAACAGTTATTTAATTCGAAATTAAAATTGACCTACGTTCATAGATTAAAGGCGTTAAAAGGAAAGCAGTTGATGTAAAAACTGAGTTCGGTTTAGTTATTCGCGCTTTGAACGTTTATAATAATCATTCCGTCCATTACGCATAAAATGCGAATAGAAGTGCTGAAAATATCCAACCGCACGCAGTCAAAACGCCGACGTATCATCTCATTTATAAACGTGGCGGGCCTCGCTGCGACTGCTCGTTGCTGGTTCAACGTTCGCCGCGTCGTCGCGTCAGTTCCTCAACTCATTAAAAGACAAAAAGCAAAGCGACTAATCGCGTGTGATTCTGTATCGCGCCGTGACGTAGGAGAGAAGGACGCAGCGCGAAGTCACTCCGCGCGGTGGCGAGCGTGCCTCAAGACTTTATCATCGCTTCACGCGCTTCGCAAAGTGACGGGGCGGAGAAAGGAGAGGAGGTTCCGCCGCTTCGTCGGTGATATATTCCTCTTATCTTACGCACAGCGCGTTATCCGCGTATAACACGTAACGCAACGCAACGCAGTGCGACGGCGACGTGAAAATTCACGCTCGCTCGTGAGATTCGCGCTCGTATTGTGAGACCAGCACACAACGGTCTCATTCATCGGGTATAAATACGGCGGCGAGACGGCGACGGCGGCGTGACGTCACCTGATTGAACACGTCACGACATGGCAACTGAATGTGTGTATGTGTGTGTATCTTTTGGTCGTCCCATCACGTGCTCGGTGTACGTCTCTTTTGTACGCGTTCGGACGCCGATCGAAGGCAGAGAACTAAATAGAGATAGAGAAGAGCGAGAGAGAGAGAGAGCGAAGCGAGGACGCGACGGAGGACGTTGCTTCCTTTTAATGTAATCTCCCTTATACCGTCGTCCCTCGTCGACGTATATACGCGCGTGTGCGTGCGTTGCCTCCTCGCGCCAGATGGCTACAAACGAACGGCCGTGCACACAGCCCTCCTCTTCGACTATTTATAGTAGGGACCGATAAAAACGCCAGAACACCGCCCGCTAAAAAAAAAAAAATTACGTCGAGCTGCCGCGCGCGCCGCGTAAGGCCGGAATGTCCGAGACACTTCACGTCTCACCTTTGTGGGTTAATTCAGTCTTACATGAAAGCGAAAATGACAGTTCTTGACAAGTTCTTGCGGCTTTCTTTTCGAGAAATATGTAGATACGCATATCGATGTATAATAAAATAAAATAATAAAAACATGTAATAACAGTAAATCGATGGGAGCTTCTTGTTCGCTAAACGAGATATTATGAAAGCTCGACTTTTCATTAACTTGTGGTTTAGGCTTAATCTCACTGAAATTATTGATCACTTCACTCGAGGATAAGTAAAAATTGTGTTGTTTTGGCTAAGATTAAATTTATGGCTTTGTAGTGATTTCTCTAGAAGTTACTATACATTACCACAAAACCATCACTTTAGCAATTAGCCGTAGCTAGGAAAATATAATTCTTGTATCACTAGATGAAGTCTAACCACGAATTAATCAAAAAATGGAAAACCGGTTCTGAGATTTTTTTATTCGTCAACGTTGATTCGGTTAATTCTTCATTACTCGCGCGTGAGGTGTCCAAAAATACTCCCACTTCATAAATTCGCTAAATGTATATAAATGCCATATATTTACATTATTATACATATTTAGCGTAACTATTTCACAATTTAAAACAATTAAATCTATCTCTATATCTAAGGAATATAGGATGTTATCAATTAATTGTAAATTTAATCATCGAAAAAAACAGTGATGAAATGTGATATATATACGATGTTGAAGTATCGAACGTCCCACGCGAATAATGTAGAATTAAAAAAAAAAAAAATAGAAAACATGATCTAATAAAATTTATAAAATTCTTGTTAAGCAGCAATACAATTTCTGTGAAAATTACGATCACTTAGTAGTAATTAAGAGGACACTTGACAGAAATTCTCGTGTTTTATACTTCTGTCGAGCGTTCCCAAATAATCACGTTAAATTGAATTCGTTATGAAATATGTTAACACTTTAAACTATAAAGACTTTCATCACACAGCCATTTTTTAAAGGCAATCGTTAACAGCTAACGATTCCACGTTATGAATGAAAAATCGACGATTGAATTACACATCGTGTCTGTGGGATCTAATCGCAACACGCGAATCAATTTTCGCCAAGCTCCAACAAATCGTCCTTAGCCAGTCGGTATATTATTTTTGAAAGTAAACGTTGTGGTCGGAGGAAGATCGTTTGTTTGTAAACGCTCGCATAAATTAGTATTGAGCCGCGTGTGCTTGGTTTATCTCGTCTGTAATATTTACATCCCGCGGCTATTTTACATATTGTAGAGAAAAGTTCTCGAAATTAGGCATTACGATAAACGCCATTGGTCAGAAGCTCGTGAAGAAGACAAACGGAGCGACAACGCGACGCGCTCCACGTCGCATCTGGTCTCGATGTTATCGTGATGTCAGATGTCACGTTTCCAGTCCGTCGCCGCCGGCGGGTAAGAGGGGGGTTGCCCCCCGTCCGCGGGAGAGTCCCAATGGGAATTCGGGGCGAACTCACAATCGACTCTCCAATCGAACGATTGCGACGCGGACGAAAAAGGGAGGGAAGAGGACTCACCGTTGGCCTTGAAGGTGGTCGCTGTCTCGAAGCTGGGCGCCCTCACCGGATGCTTCTCTTTGTTCCGGTCCACGTAGCTGACGGCCAGGCTCACCGCCGGGAGGGAGTCCCCGCGGGTCAGCGGCGGCCTAACCGGATGCTGCTCCTCCAGGGACAGCCGTTTCTCGGCGTGCTCGTCCTCGTCGATCGCCGAGATGCCGCGTTTCAGCTGGGTCATGCCGCGATTGTGCAGGGTCATCTGATGCGCGGCCACCGCGGCCAGATGGGCGTTGGACAAACGTGGTGGATTGTTCCTTATGCTGTTGGCGATTGGCACGAGGTGCGAGGTCGGCGAGGCGGCGGCGGCCGCCGCCGCCGCCGCTGTGCCCGACGTGAACTCCGTGATGGAGTTACGGTGGTGTAGCTGCGAGTAGCCGGCGATGTTGTGATGACGCGTGTGACTGCCCTGCGGCGTGTTCTGGATCGGCAGCACGTCCAGATTCGTCCCGCCGTTGTGCTCGGTGTGACCGCCGCCGGTACGGTAAGTCTTGGAGGCGGACGGCCGGGCGTCCTGGAACCCGTGGGCCTTCTTCAGCTGCTTCGCCGACTCGAGGACCAGGTCGATGCGGTCGGCGCCCTCGTAATTCACGCAGCCGCGGCAAACCGGCTCCGAGAAGTCCATGATCATCGCCCATGGCATCCTGGGCAGATCGCACAGATAACACTGCGTCCGTTTGCCCATCATCTTGCCAGCGAGGATCTGCCTGTTGTTTGACCGCGACAACGGCGGCCTGCTGAGCTGAGAAGGGGAACCGCGGGGGGGTCGGTGGGTGGGGGTGGGGGGTGTTAATCGTCCACTGTGTCGCGCTCGGTGAATTATCACTTCACAATCCACTGTTTGTCTCGCGGCGCGTATTATCTCCCGAGGGCTCTTTATCTCGTTTAACCGCGAGCTGTATCGGGAGTATTATCCCCCACGTTTAATCGTCTGCTTTGTCCACCACCTCTCCCGCTCTTCGCTATACGCCTGTGAGGAGCACACAACACAAACACACACACATGCACACTTGTATATCTTATGCATACGTGTACACGACGCGTTTAATTCCTCTCTTTCCAGCTACGTGTATCTCTCACATTATTTTATTCTATCTCACTTATGTACCGTTTTGAGAAATATGGTGAACTCTCTCTCTCTCTCTCTCTCTCTCTCTCTCTCTCTCTCTCTCTCTATTCCTCCGTTAATTGGTCTCTGCGCTCTCGAGAAGATTTTTTTCCCATAACAAATGACGCTCTCTTTCTCGAATCACTCCGCTCCGCGAAAAGAGAATCGGCTTCGACCGCGCGCACCACTCGTCCGAGAAACAATAACCGCCGCTCGGAGTAACGACGAAGGCAACAACGATAACGTCAACCTGCACCTCCCGTCTCGCGCGCACTCCGTCGGCGCGGCTCGCGAGCACATGAGCCGCGAGAGGACGAACGCGTAGCGACGCCTGACGACGCCCGACTCGGCCGCACCGCGCGCACTACGCCTACGCGACGGACGGACAGCCCGGAGCGAACGACCCAAGCTCTCTCCGCGATGGCGCCGTCAACGATGGCGGGAATCCACGGCGTCACTTCACTCCCCCGGGGGAAGAAACTCGCGCGCGTACACGAATCCTCGCACTGTCTCGCACCCGGGAAAGGAAGCGGCGCGGCGAGGCACCGCTAAACGCGAGGCACCGCACACGCGACCACGACAACGACCGCTGTCTCCGCAATTTATCGTAATCGCTCTTCCTAATTTCTTTCCTTTCTTCTTTTTTGTTTTTTGTTTTTTTTTTGGCAACGAGCGATACACGAGGTACAAACGCGTGAAATTAACACGGATCTTTCTCTGTCTCTGTCTCTCTCTCTCGACACGACGAGACGTACGCTCGACCCGCTCGACCGTCTGGCTGCCGTACGAAGAGACGAACGCTCGAGAATGCGGCGGTAAAGCCGAGCTAGACCGTCAGCGTTTCCACCACCCAGTCTTAGCCCCGTCTCTCTCGGACCAGCGGCCACCTTTCTCTCGCTCTTTCACGCTCGGCACTCGTTCGGCTACCTTCGCTCGCTCGATCCCCTCACCGTCGAATCCGCGCGTATGCTAGCTCTCTCTCTCTCTCTCTCATTCTCTCTTCTTCTCTCGCGCGCAATCCTCTCGTCCCCGCTCGCCAAGAGCCATTGCCAAGCCATCTCTCCCCCTCGCGTCCCGTGACATCCTCGTCCCTAAAAAAACAGCTACGACGACGCGACGACGACGACGACGACG
>NW_017274974.1:29227-82612 GCF_001594065.2 Cyphomyrmex costatus | reverse complement strand
CGGGGGGAGGGGGGGGGGTTGGCGGGGGCGACGGTGGGAGGCTGCATGCTGTGTGCACGCGCGCGCAGCACGCTCTCGCATCAACCCCGGCGCCCACTCTTCGCAATGAACAAGCCGGTTTTACACAGCCGTGAAAACGCGGGATCTCTCGCGGACCAACAGTACTCCGTACTGTATTAGCGATTATTCTTATCGGAGTATCTCAACTACTGAGAGAACGTATGGGGACTGATATCGCAGGGCTGGGTGTCGTGACGTTGTGTGTACGAAGATCTCGCGATTATTTATAATAAAATGCACCGAGTCACGTAGAGAGTCAGTGTCGCGCAAGTTTATCGCACGGCCGGTGTTTTTCAATCATTTTAAGCAACCGGCGAATATCGCTAACCCGATACGAGATGCCGGCCGTGTATATGGATCAATAAACGTGATGTCGAATTTTGAAAGTGCCGAGGATGCGTATCTTGTGTCAGAATGTTTCAAAGGCATCTCAAGTATTTCGGCATCTTCGATGAACGGTATCACGCGATTGTCACAAAAATGATAGCTATTTATATGAATCATTTGTAGCTGTTCTGTCAAATTCCTCGAAATAATTATAATTAATTCAATTGGCAGGGCTTAGATTTAAAAAAAATTATTATACACATATTCTAAAATATATCTTATACATTTATATCATTTGCAGTTATTCCGTTAAATTCATCGTGATCATTATTTTTACAAAACTTACAAATTTAAAAAAAAATCATTACTGCAGTTATGAAATATTTTAGATTTGTAGGTATTATTTGCAATTCTACTAACTCGAATAATTGTTTTTAATTTAATTGACAGGTTAAATTCTTAAGAAACAATTATATAAATTACGTAATATATTTATTTAGATTTATATGAATTAGTAGTTATTCTTAACTTTTTTTTTAAATAATTATAGATTTTATTTAAATTCGCAAGACTTGGATTTAAAAAAAATTATTATACTGCATATATATATATATATCACGAAACATATTCTACCAAGATTTATATGAATTACCTACAATTATTTTATTAATAGTTGTTTTTAATTCAATTAGCAAGACTTAGATTTTTCAAAAATTATTATATATACATCTTACAGAGCAATCACTTCAATTTGTAATTATTTCTTTTCTTAAAAATTCCAAAATTATTGTAATCTTTAATTTAATTTGTAGGACTTAAATTAAAAAGATCCATGCATTTGCGAACTTTTGCGAATCGGTGTTACACGAAAGACCGGCGAGAAACTTGTACTTCTCGTTGCGACCGACTCTCTACCGCTGTCCTCTCTAATCTCTGTGGCATAAACAATGATCATTATTATCGTCATAGCCGCTGAGTCGGCACGAATGGCGCGTAACTTTATCGCTTTTCTTAGCGATAACACCGTCGGCGATAATGGTCGATAGGGAGCGCCGAGGAGTAGGTGCATTATCGCCAGTGTTATCGAGACGAAACGACATATGCGCTATGCGTCATCCTTTCAGGTTCGAATAATTCAGAGTCTCGAGAAATGCTGCACGTATACATTTTCAACTAAGTCTAAAAAACTGAATAATGACTACATTTCGAGCCGCAATTTAATATTAATCACAGTATGTCAGAGCCGTAATTAACTTACATCGCTAATCAATTTTTTCATTAAATAAGAGACAATAACAGATCTAATCAGAAAGGCAAATCCACGTTGAAGTTCGATAAATTTCAGCTATATCATCACTTTCGTCGAATGTTTTCATCGTCGTCTGGATAATCTCGTCAGTCTGATAACAATTTATATAACTCGCCACGAGGCGATTTCGTAATCGCTGTTGCTGCTATACGTTAAGAATCGCGAAAAAATCACGCTGAAATAAGCCGTCTCGGGGCCGAATGAATGATGTGAAATTTCTGTTTATATCTCGGTTATTTACATAACATACCGACGATAAGATGGGTGGCAAGTTTACATCATATCTCGAATTATTACACGCCCATTAATGACGCTCGCGCAACAATGTTCGCTAACGAGACGAAACGATTGAGACAGTCGAAACGTCGATTATGTTGATCACGGCACGTCGACGTTCCGTCAGCGTGCGAGGAGAAAAAAGAGGAAGAAAAGAAAGAACCGAGGATAGCACTGACGTCACAGGCAATTTGGTGAACGTCGACTATCACAGCTGCTGCGTTCTCTCTCTCTCTCTCTCTCTCTCTCTCTGCCTCTGCGTCTCTACCGTAACGAAACTAGTGTGCTTCTGTATTTGAATCCATTACTTTCAATATAAGATAAATATACACTCATAATATTATTTACATTCAGAGACTTCCGTATCTCACTCTATCTTGTTACCACTGTATTTTCATAATTTTTTCTTTCGCGGTTTTCTTTTTATATTTCATGAAGCTTTTGGTATATTCATTTCCGAGCTTTCTAATTTTTATAATTTTATATGTAACTGCATGTATTTAAGACTCTAAGGAAGGATATTCCAGCAACATAAATAATGATTCTCTCTCTCTCTCTCTTTCTCGTCAAAGCCAAAGCCCAGCGAATGACATCAATCTGACATCATAGTGTACAGCACGAGATCGTAACGTGAATCCTCCTCTCTGAAGAGCGAGGGACGATTTAGCCTCGACCATGGCGGGGGCAAGGAGACGTATAATTAGACGAGTTGGCTTATCAATGCCCATTCGCCGCCATCTCCGTTCGGGTCCGAGTAAACAAATGTTTCTTGCCATGCCTGGATATAAATATGTATCTCCTTCTCGAAAGTGTGTATATAGATTAAACCGAGGAAATCAACGGTAAAGGAAAACCACAATCGTCTGCGAGATACATGTAGTGTCTAACAGATAACCGATAACTTATGTGTTACGTAACATAAGTAAATAATGGAAGATAACGTACATAAATTACGTAAAATACACTGATAATAAATTCTTACGTAGAAAAAAAAAAATGGGTAGATAATAATGTTAAGAACAAAGTATTTTTTAAGTATAGCATTTTGAACACACAAAAAGTAAAGAAATAAAGATCCTAAACGATCAAACTGGATCTATGGTGCTTCAAAAATTCAGTGTGAATTTATATGCATATCCACTCTAATCCTACGTGCTGAATTTAATTTTCTAATAGAATAGTAATATTATAAATTAAATTGATGACAAGCAATTTAATAATATTGACTCTCACAGGCATCTCAGACAGATCTTAATAATCTGACGCATGAGCATGTTAAAAATAATTTAATCGCGAGAAATATTTCCTCGACTGTCGATTGGAAAAATGAGTAATATCCACGTAAGCGTGTAATAAGCAGGTGTGATTTGCCCAGACATATTCTTATCTATAATACGCGTGATTTTACCGTACTTAATCAGATCTCGTGTTCCTCTCGAGAAACGAATAACGAGGCTGCGAAGGCCAGATCGAGGATTACCGGAGCAACCGCAAACACGCGGCCACCGTCGAGCAAATCGAACAGACGCCGAGGCGATTGGTAAATTTGGCCTGACCTCTGGATAACTCGGCCACGTGCCGCCTGTATATTACGGTGCAGGGCGTAATGCGCCAAACATTATTTATCGGGTCGGCACCAAGAATACACACCGCTGACGGGAGATAACGGAGACAGTTCGCCGATTGACCGACTCGACCGGATCTCCCACCGCGAATCCAGCGTTCGCGTAGACGTAATAAAACATCACGGCATAACAGCGCGCGACCCAGTGAATATTATCAGGGTCTCGCGCATAAACCGGATGAGTGCCCTTGCACCCGGATTCTAAACTCGCGCCATTTTTAATGTAAATCATTTAAAGACGTATATGGATTTCTATATTCGGGAAGTTTTACATAATAATATAATATGAGTTGGTTGAGATACAAATATAAATTGTTTATCAGCTCGATATTTCCGTCGTGTTAACGTATGCGCAATAATTAGTATTAATTTGTTATTTTTACGCTGAAGATAACCTCAACGAATGACCGAAATGTCGCTGTATTTAATCTTAATCAATACACAAGCTTTTACACAATTTCCATCTAGTGTTTTGCCTTTCACGAACTCTCTTTTATCGTAATGATTTATTTCTACTACATTTCTCTTTATTTTGTAAAGCACGCGGCTTTGCGCTCAAGTATCTAAGGAATTTAGCTAACAGTCTGAAAATAATTTTGTTGGATTACCAAAATAATTATACAGAACGCTCAGGCTTGTTGCTGGAACTGGTTGCCTAGCTTGAGTTTTCTGTATATAATTATTTTAATAGTCCACAACAAAATTGTTTTTACATATATAATTTACTTAAATTTTTAGACACTTCAATCAGTTTTTCCGTGCATTAGAACGAGTTTTTTTAATTCGTCGATTGTAATCAATCGATGAATTAAAAAAACTCGCCTTTATTTGAAAAAATTAGATCAGAGGTTGTCGATCGTCATATCTTTCATCTATACTTTTAATTTTTATAATTTAAGCTTATAGCTAAGTTATAATGAAATGTTTAAGACTTTTAATTTTGTAATTAAAGAGTTCTTTTCAACTGTAGAAGGGACGAGCTCAGACGAGAGAGACGAATATCGGAATAACTGTTTTTTGTAGCTAGGTATAAGATGAATCTGCGCGGTCTTAGATTAGATAACATGGGATGAGCTCGGCGTAATTTCATACTGTATTTTAATACTATCGTCTATCTATAGTAATCTTCGCTCTCTTTGCATGAGAACGAAGCAAAAACGTTGGGGATATTCCTTTCGACTCATGTCGCACAACTACGACAAACAACTATCGAGCTTTTCCTGCACACTCATCGTCGGATTATCATTTTCTCTCTCGGTCGATAGGGTAACTTTAGCGCCCCATTGCAAAACAACTTCCGGTTGTCGGGACTCCGCTGATGAGAATCACTGCGGCCGTCTCGACGTTCGACGTTCGTGCAGCTGTAAATCGAAGAAGCCGTCTGACTTCTAATTTTATTACACGACAGACACGAGAATGAATCGAGCGTGTCGGATTTCGCTCGTTCTTGCGTTTGCTATTGAAATTTCGTCAACGAATCTGTCAGCGATTCGCGCCGCGAAACACGTCGTCCCACTGTGAGAAATTCACCGCGACTCGCCGCGGAACACAGATCTCTCTCTGTGACGTAACTCCGTTCGATTACATCACAGTAAGGGGCAGAACGAGATTATTTGCTTTCATAATTTCTTAAATAATATCTAAGCTAAATATGGGATTACGTGTCTAAGAGCGATAAAATACAGATAAGAGAGTTAAATATATCGTGCGAGCGCCACGTTTTCGGCTACAAAACACATTCGAGTATATATTTAACCCCGTGTCCTCTAAGCGCAAAACAACCATGAAAGTAGAATCTCCTGTCCTCGATCTTATCAGGAGACGTTATTTTAAAAAAAGGCACGTGTCAAAAATTGTGATATCTGTACGTATCGTTCTCTTCGTGCTATCGCGTGTTATATGGCTGGATATAATGACCGAATACTTCATCTCGATTTTATTTCCTAAGTAAAACATCCCCCCCCTCTCTCTCTCTCTATATTGTATATATATATAGATAAATTAAAGATAAATTAATCACAATAGAGATAATAATGATTAGTTATCTCTAAACAGATAGAGATATAAATTAATCACAACAATAGACATAATAATGTAATACAAAAGTATATATATACTTTTATAGTACATTATCATCTCTATTGTTGCGATTAATTTATAATTTGAAATTCACTCTGTATTAATGCTTGGAGTCCCTAAGGAAACTTGTCCCAGGGCGCTAAATAAATGTCGCCTTTCTCTCTCTTTCTCTTTAACACCATACTATATCACTTAATTATTATTTAAAATTCTTATATCATAACATATAACTATACGTAATATTTTAGGACGTTTGAGAAATAAAGATTCTCTCTCTCTCTCTCTCTCTCCCTCTGTCTCTATTTTTTTCTATACTGTTATCATTAAAGTTGGCTCCGATAACGATCTGCCAGTGGAAGATTTCTCGCTGATAAGAGAGCCGCTGTGAACGAAAAGGTGAACCGGCTGCGACGCGGGCGGGTAGACGTGATCGCGTGTCACCCTCGTTCAATCGATTCGCTTACGCGGGAATCAGACGCGGCGAGAATTTCCGCCGACGGGACGAATCGATTCGACACCTTGAATTCGCGGGGCGACGTATCCGGTCGACTGGTGCCGACGCGCGATCGAAACCCACACACACACACACACACGTGATTATTACGTAATCACGCTCACCCGTTTTTAACTCCAGGGCCAGCCTAAGTTTTCACCCCGTCGCGGTCTGTCAAACTTTCCCGTAATTATATATAGGTGTACGAATTGAATACTTTACACGCGATGTTCTTTGACGTCTTGAAAGGTTATGATAGGTTATGACGATTGAATCACACATTATATTATCCCGCGTTTGCATATTTCTTTGTTTTCTCATACAACAGTGAAATTTTTAGTACCAATGAACGATGAAACATGCGTTAAACATTTTGATAAACGACGATGTTGAGCCTGAAATGAGAATTTCTTCCTGATCCCGCAAAGTAACGGAAAGCGAGATAGGACGACGCGGGGTTTAATCGCGTTGAGAAAACGGCCGCGGCGACTTGTTATCGGTAGCGTGTATGACGTAAGGAAATATCTCGTATCGGTTATTTGCGACCGCGAGCTCTTTAAATCGATGGAAATCCCGACGCAGTGAGATGTGAACGGCGTGTATCGCACATGACCGATAAGATTTCAGAAAAACCGCTCGTGTTATTTTCAAAAAGAACACAGATAATTAATTGTTACTGTTATCCATCGTCGCGCAAGATTTAAACGTGCGTGATGGGAATTACATTATCATTTGGCCAGAAGAAAACAACCGTGTTTACATCTCGCTTTAAAATAACACAATTTTAATAAAGTTAAAAAATAGCTCGTAAATTTGCAAAACAAACAAGAAGGATAAAAACGAGCAATAAAATAGATGTTACGAAACGAGATAAATAAATTAACGCATTCTCTAAGCAAATACAGAAATAAAATTTTTTCCCAGCTTCTCCTCCCGTAATTTATACTCTGCGTAAAAAAAAAATAATACATATTCAAAGGACGAATAATTTTAATTCTTTCTATAAAAATATCTTAAAATTAAAAAGAGATACAATAATACGTATGGAAATTATACGATAAATATCGAATGAACATTTTATTTCGCTCGTCGTTCGCTTTAACTCCGCCGTGCATAATTTCGTCGTCGGCGCGCTTTCGTCATCCCGCAACAAAGGGATCGTTGTACTTTCTCGCGTGTAACTCAGGCTTCGGCCAGCTCGCCGTTTTACGTGCTCGCCCCAGAGTCGTATGTCTCGTGACGTCATCTCGACACCGTCCGGCAACGCCGCTCGAGCCGACGAGGCGACGCGCGACGTTGTCAGCTCGAGCGGATGAACTCGCGCGCGCAACACGCCGCCGGATCTCTCTCGCCGGAAATTCGGGACATCTCGTTTCTTCTGGACCCGCGCCGTGATTTCCGCTGGCATTCCTTTCGTTACGCACGCGTGCACGCACGTACGCGGTATGCACGCACGCACGCACGCACGCACGCACGCACGCACGCACGATGACGAGCGTGATTTCATGCGGATACGTGTATATCGATACAGCCCCGCTATGTAACGTAACGAAAAGGATTTAAGCCGCAAGTCAAACTGCGTCGATACGTATTCTTTTTTTTTATTACGGAAGTTCTCGCTACTTGACAACGGGAGAATCGTTTTGGCGCTGTGTTATTACTTTTACACAAAAATCTAATCCAAGCGAAAAAATTACTAAAAGACAGCAATTATAGACAGAATTACTGTAGGTAGTAATTAATTACTTCTTTTAACTCTTTACTTACTTATTTTACACCCAATGAGTCATTCGTATTTCGCGTTAATAATTTTCATTACTTTAACAAATGTACAAAAATTGTAATGTAATTTCTTCCACATATACTTTAACATCTTCGAAAAGTATTCATAAGATTGTCTACTTTGAAAAAATGATGTGTAAACGTTTATAACTAATTGTTTCTAGTTTTTTGAAAAAAAGAAACGTGTAGGACACGAATGACTCAGTCGTGTGTATTAATTTCCGTGTGGGTTAAATATTAAGAGCACTACCTGTTCAATACTTTCAGTACTCCAATAAGTAATTAATTACAGCCTTTCAATAATAAATTGGCCAGTATTAGATTTCTGTAAGGATAGACGAAGGATAGTTTCGCGAAGACGCACGCCCGAGGGCAATACCTTGGCCCATATTCGAGGAAATGTATATAGGATTATCAATTCACTTTAACAGTATATATTCGTGTAGAATATTTTTCGATCCATATTCGCGTAGCTCACTTATCACTGCTGTGTTAACATTAGAAATACCAACGTTTTCTTACTCGCAATGAGAACAGGTAGACCAAGCAAATAAATTATAATAAAAACTTGACACCTCTATATTAAAGTTGGTAACTTCTACACAATTATTTTAATACTCACAACAACGACACTATTTTGTGACGAAAAACATCGCTAAAAATGCTACCATCTCGCATTTTAGTTTTTTTGAAAAATTTATATGTAATGCATAAATTTTAATATATTTTACACGTTTAAACATTGAAAATGACCTAAGAGAGGTCGAAACGTCTGTTATATTTTATTGTTTATATTTAATTCTTAGTCTAACTTTTGTTTGCGTTTTCTATGTACCTTTCGAATTTTTGTCTTATATTAAATGTTTTCAAAATTATTAAAAATATTTTATTATTTGTTTTCTGGCTCGTAGCCCTTCTACACATATTATTTTAAATTATAATATCTACTACAGAAATTAAAAAGTGATGAAAAAGGAATATAATGATTGCAGGGCCAAAAAATTTCAGAATTTTATCTTTTACAAAAATAATAATGTATTGTATTTTTGTATTATGTGAAATACTGTATTGCGCAAATATTGTAAAATATATTTAACAAGAAGTATAATATAAAAAAATAGAAAATGGTCAATACTGATGATGATACACAGATATACAAAACTTAACGTTCAGCTCCAACAATAAGACGAAATCAAATGTAGAACTGCGTACTTAAAGCAATTTGTGAGACACGGCCATAAAGAATCGAGAATTTGTAATTAATTGTCGAATTCCGTCTTAATTAACTGAATCGAATATCGGCGATTGCAGTTGTCGTAAAAGTCGATATTATGATCATAGTGGAGTCGGAGCAGTCATATACCGGACTATAAATACGATCGTGATACTCGAACTCCGAATCGATTCGTATACAGCTCGAGTCGGAGCGTAAGAAAGTATAAGAAATCAACGGGAAAAAAAAGGGGCAAAAGATCCGGTCTGAATTGGGCTTTACGCTCGCTCGTGTAAAAAAAAAAAAAAAAAAACCGTAAGGACGACGCGCCAGCAGCCTCTTCCGCCGATTGTGGAAAAGCGGCGGCCGCAGGTAGCTGAGAGCGGATAATATCGTTCTGTCACGTCACACGGTCTCCCGCCGCTGCCGCTGCCGCCGCCGCCGCCAGTCGGTCGGTCGGAGAAAATCAATCCGCTTCGCGCGCGCGGGATGCTACTAACCTCGCGGAAAAGCGAGCTAGCGGCGACTACTAGCCGCACGGAAAACATCATCGGCGCGCTTCAAGGGTCCGTTGCGATATTGACCCGAGGTTGCGTTAGGTTATTTCTATCGGGGCGCGGGAACGGAGGGTGGTAGAAGGCTAGAGGAGGGAGGGAGGGGGGAGGGGGGGTCGTGTACCTTTTCAGGTGGAACGCTCGGATTTCCGCGAACCCCGGTTCTCACCGAGGTTCTCACTTCCTCTATTTTCCGCGCGACATTCTTCCTACCCATCTCCCCCCTCCCCCCCCCCCCCCCCCTCCCACTCCTCTCTGCTCCTTTCTTTCTCTTGATCCTCATCTTCATTTGCGTTAAAATGTTAAACGATACACGCCAATTTCGCGTTCGAGCGTTCGAGAGAGAAAGACTCCATTCCGGAGCGCTCAATAAATATGACGATTCTCTTTCTTCGTCTTTCTCCCTTTATTTTTTTGCCTCTCTCGCACTTTCGAATCCCTCCCTCGCTCTCTCCTCGTTCTGCGCGGGAAACGTGAAAGGGGGCAGAGAGAAGGAGAGGACGCGCGCTGATCAGCGCCGACGGTGTGTCATTTCATGAATATTGGCCTTCGACCGTGTCCTTGGCCCCATATCGGTTCGCGAGGGATATCGTGCGCTTATTGTACCGCTCGCTCGCTCGCTCGTTCATCCGTTCCGTTCGTTCACGCTCGCCTCGCGTTTGCTCGTTCGCTCGCTCGTGCGTTTGCGAAATCCACGGAGTAACGGCCGGCTCCGAAATAGAAGTCGTGCCGGCATCGCACTTTGCGGAACGCGTCTCTCTCTCTCTCTCTCTCTTCCCCCCTTTCGTTTCTTTCTTGCCGCTGGCGTTTCCCACTTCAACTACTGCGGGTTTCTTTACCGCGAATTAAGGCTAGCGCACACCGAGTGCATCGATGCTTATGTTTTTTTTCCTAATGTCCTGAATTAACGTAGGAATAATATAAAAAAATTATAGAGGTCTCTGATGATTTTACATTATTCTCGTTTCTATACCGTTCTATCTCGTTATATACGAGGATGAATCGAGTATAAACCGGAATTATTTTTTTTTTTAATTGATTGAAGCACCATAAAAATACATACAAAGTTATTTCTCTACATAACCTCTCTGGATATAGAAACACATTTTTCCCAGATAGGTAGTTTTCTGATGCCGCTATGAAGGAGAACATCAGCCAATCGCGTACGACCGTTCCGACAGTAACATCGTCATCAAATATCTGTTCTCCAAGTACTACTTTTAACGGTCCAAACAAATGATAATTGCAGGGCAATAAGTTCGGACTGTAGGGAGTTTCGGTGTAATCCAGAACAAATCCATATTGAAAATTTGCATGTCTTTTTCAACAATATAAGCGAGTTTCGCTTCGTCTAAAAGTTGGCAGTAGTATACGGCATTCACAGTACAACGTTCGTAGAGAAAATCGATGTACAAAACTCCTTTGAAATAAAAAAATACAGTTGCGCGAGATTCTTTCCAGATGAGAGCCGAATTTTTTTTGACAGATGCAGATTCTTCCTTCTTTCGCCACTCGATATTGGCTTGTTTGGATTCCAGGGTGTAATGGTGCATCTGGAAGTTTCACAATCCGGTGCAAGAAAGCCTTCTTTTCAGCCTGTCAATAGCCGTTTGCGCACTTCAAGACGCTGACTGATCTTCGGTCAAAAGACGAGGGATCCATTTTGCGAACACTTTTTGTAACCCAAGGTCGTCAGTGATGATTGCGTAGGTACTGCCGTAGCTTATTCCGACCTCAGACGCAATTTCAGTAACTGTTAATCGGAGGGTCATCCTTGAGAAGGCGGCCAACAATGCGAATGTTCTCCTCAGACCGCTGGTCCTCGGGCGACGTCGGTGACTTTCATTTTCAACTACTATTCGTTTTTCTAAAAATTGTGTGTGCCATGCGTACACTTGAGTCTTCTTAAGGGTGTTACCCCCGAATTGTGCCATAAGCCTTTCCAAAATGTCGGACGATTTTACGCCCCCTAGATTCTTACGCCGTAAAAAATTCGATAATAATTCGTTGCACGCAGGGTACCACTTGCTCTGACATCGATACTGACCAAAGGAGTGGTAGCGTGAGGTCCCTTACAAGGAAAATCTCCTTCAGACATCCCTATCTATAACGCTTAGAAGCTGCGGTCCTCTTCGTTCACTTGACAATGCGTACGAAAATAATTCCGGTTTATATATGATTCACCATCGTAGATTAATGATTCAACTTACTCTTCATTCTTTTTTAATTCTTAATGAGAAAAAGATAAAGAGTTAGTTAAGCCAAGATTAAAATACATTGGTAGGAATTGCAGAAATCGATCTAAAGGAATTTCAAATACTATACTGTTCCTTTCTTTTCAGGCAGTTGCACGTCTTTCTGGATTTAGCTTAATTTAAGTATTTCTTTTGGAAATTCAAATTGGAACTCATTCCGAATAACACATTTTGCATAGAATTTTTCAAGTATAAATACGTAATATGCATACTTTGGTTATCGGTGATTCAATAATTAATTAGCGTAAAGTGATGAAAGACCGCTGCAGAAAGAACAGTAAGAAACTAAGATCGATTCCTTCTTCAATGTCGGTCTCAATTACGTCGCTCTTAATTTCAGTCTCTGATGTTCTCAGTCGTGATGTGAATCATCGATGGAATTCGCAATTGAACAAAAGATAATCTTAATGAACTTACACACTTTATTTGCACGTTTCAAATTTAAGACTGTAATTACCAAAGCATTCAAAATAATTAATTTATAATTTTTGAAAAAAAATATATTTAAATCTATATACAGCATTTTCTGAATTTTTCCGTAATTTTTGCAATATATTAATAATTAAATTAAGGGGTTATATACGTTAGTTATATACGTAAGTTATATACGTAAGTTTTCAAAAAAATCGATTTTTTTAAAAATATATTTTCTAAAAGTAGGTATTTAGAAGAATATTTCCTGAAAGTTGTAAATAGATCCGACAAATATTTCCAGAGATACAGGCTGCTGTGTACTTGCGTCCGACAGCGTTTCGACACCGTTGCATGGTCTCACTGTGCGCACACTCGATTATAGTGCGGCCTAATGCGCTTTTTTGGGACAAAAATATAAATGTATTTATAATATAAAAAAAATTCACTTTATTATAAATCTAAATTTTTCATATCGACAATGAAACTACTAGGGTTTGAACGTTCGTGGTTTGTGCTCACTTCCATGTCGCACGCGAAGAATTGTGCTAAGTAGAAGTTGTGTGTTGACGATCGTCATGAAATTAGTTGCGTGTGATTTTGCAACTAATTTCATGACGATCGCCAACACACAACTCCTACTTAGTAATTCGCGCGCGACACGGAAGTGAGTACAAACGGCTCGCCAACAAAGATATATTAAAACTTTGGAAGCTGCTACTGCTGCAGAAGAGCTGTTATATGGACCTGGAATATATGACACTATATGTAAGTAAAACCCAAATTTTTTAAAATACATTTTCTCTGGTTTTAAACTTTAAACGCGTTTTTCTCAAAACTACATTTTTAAAGTCGGTGAGCAAGATATCTCAAAAACTAATGAATCGATCTCCCTAATTTTTTTTTTTACTTCCTTTGGACATGAATATCTCGTAATTAATCGAAGGGTTTATATTTTAAATGCGTAGTTTTTTTTTATTAATGAAAAAAGGACAATTTTTAAGGTAAAAATCGAAAACTTTTCTTTAATGAGCCGCCATTTTGTTTCTAATCAATATTTTCAAAAACCGAACGATTAATTACTAGCTTATACAATATACTAATGAAATTTTTTTGGATTTTTAATTTCAGATGAGTTCCTGCCGAGATATGTTGCTCACCGCAAAACTATTTTTTTTTTAAATACGTCTCTAGACCGGCACAGATTCTAAATTATTAAATATTTTTGTACAAAAAAATTTTGAAATATACTTTAAATATAACTTTATTGGATGTACAAACTGAAACATATGTATATAATTTCATTTTGTTTAAAAAAAATCCTTAAAAAATCGCTTTTTCCAGCCCTCTAAATGTAATAACCCCTTAATCAATTTAGTTATCTTTTCTGCTTCTATTAAAAGAATATATATCGATATATGCTTAAATAGTATCTAAGAAGTAATCGTCAACAGGAGAGAGAGTTTAGTGTTAAAAGAGCAGATAAACTAACCAATGCACTAGTCTACGTAAAAAGGCTGGTCAATATGATGGCAACGACATCGTTTAAACATTGGATTTTAAACGGATAGATAACTGTAATATTTCCTGCTCTTATTCAAGTTTTGCTACTTCACGCTGATCATGCGATTAGTGATGGTTTAAATATGTATCTATATACCTGCCACTAAGAATACGCATTTTAGAGAGCGATCCTTTCGGCATATATTAAGTAAATGTTTCCCAAAAAGGTCAAACCCTCTTAAAATTTTGCTACCTGAAAAGAGTCACAATGTGAAAATATGCGAATTCTTCATAAGCATTTACCTGTTTTCTTTTAAATAATGTGGCACATCCTGCCGTAGTCTTATTTAACAAAAACCGTTTATTTTCTTAAAATAAAAGATGGACGATATTAAAGATATTTCTTAGCCGGTTCTACAACCTAATTTTTTTCTAACTAGAAAAAAATTACTAAAATTAGGTTGTAGAAAAAAATTAGCTTTTTTCTAACTAAGAAAAATGAAAAACATAGGATAGGCGAAAGTGAAACCGTAGGAAATTTAGAGGTATAAAGTTACAGATCATAAATCTTTACCGTGCCCTTTTTCAAGAGTAAAAAAAATTCTTAGAAACTTCTAACTTGTAAACTACTAATATAAAGCTTTATATATATATATAAAACCATTGTTAAATAAAGATTCTATAAAAGGTGTTTAATATCTCTCAAGCCATATATTACGACACTCCGCTATTGAAAAAAACTGGCAATGAGTAAAAAAGATTTACAGTAACTTTGCACAATAATACGGTATGTATATGTATACTTCAAGGAAGTTCCGATTAAAATATATTTCTTTGAAGGGTACTTTTTATGGTTGTTCTTGAAAAAGCACCGATTAATCGAACGTTCTCTCGATGCAACAATCATCACAGTTCCATCGCAAAGATATAATTGTTCATGAAAACATAAGAGTATTAAACAAAGCGTATCTTTTAAGACCATAGAGTAAACTCGGATAAAACATAGCCATAGGTTTTTAAAATGACTACAAAAATGCTCTATTTAGCAATTATTGAAGAAATTACAATCTATGGCGTTCTTTTCCGTATGGCAATAATAACCTTATAGTTTTAGTTTGCCCTAACATGAATACACAACGAAGGGAAAACGAAAGTCCTAGATGGCCAAACTGGATCTTTAACGATTAAATATAATTCAATAAATTCATATCATATCCAATTCTGCAAATTATATGTCAAATTTAATTTTTAATCTTGAAACGCAATCCTAACACAGAACTAGAATAGTAATTAGATTGACAAACAATTTAATGATATTAAAGACAGATATTTCAGAGGCATCTCTTAGAAAGATCTTAATAATCTGATGGTGAGCGATAGGTATCTTATCTTAACATCTGTATATAAATTGCGAAAAAAATAAGAGTATTTATTACTATTATGTCTTCGCAATGCCAACACACAGGGACAATATATACGTGCTGCGTGGCGCAGTGTGTCTCCTCGCCCACGTTGCAGCTATAAAGGGAAGAGGAATGGGTCGCTAACCAGGATTAATCAAGCCCGCAGACTGTCGGCGCGCGATTCGCCCTTTAGCCGTCGTCTCGTTAATAAACACGTCGCTGCACAAAGGCCGCGCGCGCGAATTCGCGCCGGCAATTTTCGCATTTGCCGAACGAAAACGGCGCCGCTCGCTATTGTGATGATAATGACCGGCGTGACGGACCGATCGTTCTGCTCGTCGAGCATGCGCATCCTTTAAAATTTAAATCGACCCGTCGAACGACCTGGCGATCGGAGAAGACAAAAAAAAAAAAGAAACGACCAGCCCGGGCATTCGACCCAATTCGACCTGTCCGCTGATAACGATGACGTCACACACAGCGTGCTCTACTCGTTACTAGTCACGGACCGTAGTACGTGACGAGCGCGGTGACGAGCGTGACGATAATAATACTACCATCGCGTACTACGTGTGTGTTACGCGTTAATGTTAACCCGCGCCGCTCTCGTGACACGCTTTCGGCCGGCTCGCGCGCGCCGATTGACACCTTAAAGCCCGAGACACAATTGAAAAGCACAGGTAATAGGGACACGGGGAATGACAGACTTCAACCTATCAGAAAGTGTGAATATACTGGAATACACAACTGCACTGTAATTGGGTCTCAGGCTTCCCTACTACTTTCTTGTTTGTATTTATTTTTTTGTATAAATTGTTCTTGTAGATATATTTACCTGTATATAATGTTTTTATACAGCATTTTGTATTTTCTTTGTGTGTGTGTGTGTTATTATTTTATTTAACATTATAAAACATCTCAGAGGCGACAGTACATGTGAGAACACAACCAATGGAAATCAATGTCTTTAACTGAATCTCAGGTGCTTATTATTTTATTGTCTTTATTTGTAATCATTCTCGTTGCTCTTTCGATTCTATGTGTTTGTCATGTATTCTTAAGTGGCTTGGCCTGGAATGGATGCTATATCTATCTATCTAGAGGCGAGTGTAGCAAATTTGCAATGATTAGTTTAAAATGAAATTCGAGATAAATTCGGAGTAGACTTGGGATCTGTGCAAATTAGTAATGGATTCAACGATATTTCAGTTACTCTTAATTTTACTCCAAGTATTTTTTCGTTTACTATTTCGCACGTTTTTTACGCGCGAAACGCTAGAAAAATTTGTCTGCCTATCCATGTGTAAACTCGACAATCATTTTGTAACGTCAGAAGTAACTTCAACGATATTAGAATTACTCTTATAAGCTTTCTACAATAAGCCATTACCTAAACTTCAAGTCTTATAACCGTAAAAAATTGACTGTTTACAGTCGATTATTCCTCTCACATTTAACTGCGACTGGTCATTTCTTATGGCTTAAGACTTAAAGCTTAAGTGGCGACTTATTTTAGAATTTACGTTAATTTTATTTCAATTAGGTATTCTCTCATTACAGTTTCTTCTTTCACAACGCACGTTTTCTGCGCTGGAGAGTGAGAAAAACAGTGTGTTTTCTCGAACGATTTACGACACGAAAGAAAGAGAAGACTAAGAAGGTGAGAAGATGAAAATTAATGCGCGCGAATTGAATTATCTCGAGAGGAAACCGCAGAATAATCCCAGTGCAACCAGCTATGATATTTTTGTCCTCCGGATTGGGTACTGTAGTGCGTGCGCGCGCGCGCGTGTCGCGTGTTCGTGTTGCGGAGAAGCGCGAAACATGAGAAAACGAAAGTACGGTGGCCGGGGTCGCCTCTCTCGCAGATCGATAGCGGGCTTTTTCGTCGTCAACCGTCGCCGTTGTCATCGTCGCCGTCGCCCTTCTTCCGGTCGCCGTGCTGCGCGAGCTTGCGCGGTGATGTCATATATTCGGCCGAGTTTACGCGTGTTTGTAAACAGGCCGAGCGAGAGATGCGTGGTACAGAAAGAAAAGGAGAGGGGAAACGAGTGCGAGGATGTGAGACGGAGAGGAGAGATCTCCTCAGGGCTGTGTTGAAACAGGCCCTTTATTTGCCGAGACGATTTGTGCACCTGCCAAAAGGCTGTTTTTTAATGATAGAGATCGCCGGAAACGATACTAGAAAGCGAGGAGACTGACGGGCCCTCTTGGTCTGTTTCAGGTTGTATTATTAAGCTTGTTTAACCCTTCGGAGCTAATCTATTGGATCCATTCAATTATAAATCTCTTTGTCAAAAAATGTCAAATTCATTTTTTTATTAAATTTGGATTATTCTTATTAAGATACACTTAGTAGTCATTATTATTTATACGCGAGTTACGACCTTGTTTACACAATTTATTTTAGTTCCTCGAAATTAATTAATACCTTTTAACTAACATAAATTAAATGAATCTTAGATCCATTTTCATAATATATGACTGCCTAAAGATTAAAAATTAATTTATGAAACTTAATATTTTTTGCGTTTTTCATCAAGCACTTACAGTGCTTGTGAGCATCATTTGTTCTTGTTTAATACTTGATAAACAACAAGAATAAATTGATGATGTTTACAAAGTGTAAGCGTGAAAACAGAATGCATCCATAATCAGAAAAATGCAATCTCGTTCGTATTATATTCTCGATTGTAATGGAAGGAAACGAGTGAAAAGAAACGTTTGCGATTGAACGGCTCCCACGTGTCTCCAGCACTGCAAGCTGGAGCTGCGCAGACGTTTCATGCGCGTTCCTTCCTCGTCGGCTTTGTCGAGCTTCGGTTGCCTCGGTTGCGTCGTTCTCTCGTTTTCTCGTACGCGGCCGTGACGTCACGCATTGCAAGTTGAACAGAAAGGAAAGAGAGGCCACGATGGTATTAGGTGCGAGAGAGGAGCGGTAGTCAGGCCATGAGAGAGGAACAAGGGAAAGGGACGAACGGGAGGTGCGACATGCGCTGTACTGGGTGTCTGAAATATCACGTTGATCTCCAAATTAACCATTTTCGATTTTCTCTCGATGAGAAATTCATTGAGGAACAGATGGAATTATTTACAATCAAGAATATAAAAATAATATATTTACAAAATTTTTTTTTTTTTTTAAGAAAATGTTAAAAAAGTTAATAAACAATTAATAAGGTTTGACCCAAGCTAAGTGTAAATTAATTCCGATGACGAAATATCATTTCTCATTCAACTCGTATCCGAGATTTTATCACGATAAAGGAATAGCATCAAATTTTTGTCAAGAGTAAACCGACGTGAAACTCGTCGTCGAATTGTAATTGAAATCACATCCGGCGGCTGTAGACACCCTGTACACTGAACTGCATCGAGCACACATGGCTGTTACCTACGCACGCCGTCCGTGTGTGGCCGTTGCCGCCGGCGGATTTCGGAAATATTGGACAATATACGTCAGTTCGACAGCACCTACGGATTCTACGAACGAAATAATTCATAATATGAGCAAATGCAGACGCATGACATATCTAGTGCTAAATGAGCCTCTTAATTTGACGTTAAATATGATCATCGTTTGAAATTAACGAGAATATAAAGCTGGCGCATTTAATTAAGTGCCGAGTATACATATATATACAAAATAAAAAATATATTTATGCCTCTATAAATATACTATATATTTTTTCTACTAGTTATAATTTTCAATTATCTAAAGAGATGTGTAATCAGTAATTTTTATGCATTCCCTGAATATCACACATCTTTATATATCTGGGGGATAGAGATTCTCAAATAGGAGATTGGATTGTTTAAATAATTTCTGATTGAGCAGCTATATTTTTTAAGACTTGCTTAAAATAAAATGAGATATAGATGCGTGTAAGATAGAATGAGAGATATCTCATTCCACCTAAAGGAAGTCCTGAAAAATATAGCGAAGCAAATGTATAGTGTTCATCCAACTTAATGACCTCTCTCTGATTTGAAATAAGTATCATTCACGAAAAAGTTATTTTCTCATCTACTGCGTAATCAATGACTCAGAAATAATCCTGAGTCACATTATAATGTTGCATCGCATGTGTCATACTCGTATCTATCGTAATAATAGTCTATAACTGCTTAACCATTCGTTCTCCATTAGGGCGTTCATGTCGGCTTTTATGAACTCGTGAAGCATTTCGCAAACGAGATCGTGACGATTCACCGACGCTTCTCACAATCAGTCCTTCATGCTGTGTGCAGACATTGTTTGTTCTCATAATTTTTTTTTCCTTTTCTTTTCCGCTGTACGGTCTTTCTTCGTGCCGAGGGGACTGTCGACACTCCTTTGAACCATTCTGTCATATTCCGATCAGCCTTCCTCCTTTTCTCTTGTTTGCGTTTCATTGATCGGCATTGATGCAGTCTCCACTGTTCACCAATGTAGTCTCTGGAATTTCTCCGAGACATTCAAATTCAGGCCAGCCTACAAGTTCCGATCCGCCTCTTGCCGGCTGTGTTGATTTTACGATGGTTGAAAATGAGATATCAAGTGAGAATCTCTTCCTCACTGACATACGTCAAATAAATAAACGTCTCCTTCGTGAATTAAAATGTGGATGAAAAAGCAGAATTTTAAGAATTTTAATTTGATATTAAAATGATTAAAGAACAGTTTGATAAAAATTTAATTTTAATTTAATTAATTTTACTCTTCAATCACTCTAGTTTCGTTACGGACCGTAACATTATTACTAATATCATGACATATATAATAAAAAAATATTCATTTTAAATACAAAAAAAATGTTTTAATATGATATGAAGATAAATACCGTTGGCTTTAATTTGCAAAGTCTTACTTTGTCTCAAGCAAGCGTCTATGTACAATTCATAGCAGACTCATAGAAATTGATCGTCACTATAGACTCTTTCACATTGTTTGCGATTTGAGGTTTATTGTTTGTACAATATACATACATACATATAGTATATGTACACATACATATGTGGCACTGCAAACTGCTGCGTTGTTGATTCACCCTGTTTCATTTTACTGAAAAACCGCTCCATTGGCGAATCGGCACGAATAGTAAATAAAAGGTACGTGAATTCGACGAATCTACCACGTTATTCACAAATCTCATACAAACCGCAAGCTACAAAAGTCGAGAACTAGGAATCACGTACAGCATTTCCATACAGCACAGAAGCTTTGCAATGTTATTGCAATTTTGTTGGAATATTGCAATGTTGCTCAATATTGCTAGATTCTAGAATAATCTGTACAATATGGGCTGATGCTATAATAAAAAAAAGTTTAATAATACCTCTTAAATGTGAGTGAAATAATTTCAATCAGGTTATCATAACCGAATAAAAAATAATTTTACTTTCCTAAATATTTAATAATTAGTACTGTTTAGTAATAATTAGATATATTATTATGTTTGATAATATTTATTAGAAATATTTAGAAAAATTAATCTATGTTGTTATATCGAACGAATATGATTGATCTAAATTACTTCAATATTTGACTCCTTTTTTTCGATGTAACCCGTACTCAAGTTTGTCATGAAATCTGTCGTGATTAATCAGGAGACCCGGTAGTGTCTTAGTGTTACGACAAGCACAGCGACACTATTTGTGTTTACTGGAAAATCGTGGCTTTGTTCGGCAAGAACGACGGACTTGTAACCACACACAATAGGTGAGGATAGTTCAAATTCCATATATGCGCAGAAAAATTTCATAGTCCGTACTGATTTAGCGGGAACCACAGACTCTTTAGATCTAGATGACTTTGATTAGGTTCAGACATATGTCTGGACTGATATAAAATAAGAATCTGATACAATATCTATTATAAAAAATGTGGAGTAAAACAGTTTCAATCAAATATTAATCGAATATATAATATATATATCAATCGAATATTTTATCACAAATTAGGACTACTAGCTTGAGGAACTATATCTTAATTCAGCTCAACTGACTGTCAGTTGAACTGAACCAAAATAGTCGCTCCAGATTTGTATTAAAATATTGGATTAATGTTTTATTAAATTTGAATATTTGATTAAAATGATTTCACTAAACATTTAATAGATATTATCAGATTTTTTTTATTATAGACACATGATGGGTCATATGTAGTATTATTTTATTTTGCTAGTATTAAGTCTGTATAGCTGAAATAGTAATAGTAGTAATGAGCGGAGGGTAGATAGGATCATGTCAGTCCTTATATTTGAATCTAGTCAAAGAGTCACCTAGATCTTCTTTTACTTCTCTTCTAGCCGATGGATTTTCGATTTCCAAATAAATCGCAGTACCAAGCTTTCAAAGTGAGCTCACTGGACTGAAAATGGCCAGACAGACCTTTCACAGTGCATATTATAAATCATATTATAAATCATACCTAGATCTAAAAGGTTCTTTTGTAACTTTCGCTAAGTCGGTACGATTTTCGAAATTTTTCCGTATATACGGAATACGGAATGAACTCGCGATCTGGTTACAAATCCATCGCTCTCACACGGAATACAATATCGTGTACAGTAAGAATATACGAGTATAATATAATTTTTTCGAGCATTCGTTGATGTTTGTCACTTCGAGATTTCGAACAGAACTTTATAATATTTTGTTTACAAACAAGCTTTTTGTAACATTTTAAACGATTTTCGTGCACGAGAATAAAATTCCCGCTACGGGCCCGCGCCCGCTGCGTATATTCGGCCCTGATCGACGCGCGGCGGCTGGCTATGGCGGCGTAGAAAATAATACTCAAATTATTAAGAAATACACAATATAAAAAAAAATAATTTTATATTTTATACATAAATCATATGAAGTTTTTTGATAAATAAAATTCTCGGTAATGACACAAGAGTGTCTTATCGTTCTTCTGTTGTCGTGTTATTGTCTCTCAAAACGCCATCACAATGAATATCAAAAGAGAACGCGATCCTTCACAAGCAGTTAGCATTTATCATTTGCGCAATTAATAAACTCTTGCAATTAATAATTCGTAAATGAGGTAACGATTTATTGAAGGAGATAATTCGCGTAATCTATTTTCATTTTCAGCAAGAATCAAAGAGCATGGAAATTATAAATTACTGCTCATCCTGCACAATAATTATTTGTGTAACGTTAAAAAATTCGACTGTACCTCGCATTCCGAAATTTTCAATAATTAAAATCTAATTTGCCCAGCATTCTTTATGCAATCGCACAAGCACATGGTATACCATACATGAGTTACTAATTGCGAGGGCTTTCAATAATGAAAAGCCCAGAGGAAAACTCGTCAAAATACAAATTCCACAAAATTTATTTGTTGCAAATGTATCGTGCAAGTACGTGTAATATTGAATTTCGTATAACCCCTCACATTTTAATTAGCTGTTAATTTGATTCTATTAATCGCGTCGTATCGAACAGTATCAAGGTAAAACGTCGACGCAAATTTTCGAATCTTTCGATTATTAACTGAAATATCACGCGGATATAAAACGGATGAATTTCGCCTCGAGCGAACGTCATTTAATCAATAAATGCAACTGTATAAGTAAATAGTTAAAATAAAAATTTTTATCATCAAATACTTGGCGAATGCAATCGATGTTTGTAAAAAGTTCTGTCATTCTGTCGTTCTCGTTATGTTTATTCGCAAAACATTGTGTTGAGCAGATTGTATCCTCTTGTGCGATTATATTTCTCTCACGTTAATTGTTTTTTTCGTTGCAATATCATAAAATGTATACATCAAGAGTGTAGCTGTACGGTTGATCGTAATTAATTGCTTTTTCGCGAATAATTTTTGTGCAGGTACAATAAAGGACTTTGAAAGAAGGAAAAAGCAGATAATGATGCAGGACAACCGTAGGATAAATAATTTAATTATTGTTATTTCATTTGTTGCCTGCAAAATTAGTCATTCATATATGATGCGCAAAACAATTTTTTGAAATAATAATTACTTTGAGTATTATTATAATTTCGATATTTGTATTTTGCAGTTTAATGCAATATGTAATAATAAAATAACATTTTAAAAATATAATGAAAAAGATTTATGACACTGAAGTGTACTTGTTTTATTTTCCCTTCTCAAATATTTCAAAATAAAATTTGAAGTCTGCATTTGATCGTTCTGTATTTCCTATCAGAATTTATATAAATCAAAAAATATTATACAAATTGATGCAAGAGAAAACAATTTAAAAGTCATTTCAATATGCGTACGTCACAAATATATATTACAGTCACATATTGTATTCCATTTAATTTGTTGAATAAAAAACTATTTTAAATTATTAATCATATTTATTATCATTGTACCAATTTTATTCTAACTTTTCATAATTTATTCATTAATACAATATCCATCCTTACAACAATTTTATCAAGACATCAAGCATTCAAAAATGTTATATACTCTCTAAATTCTTTGAAGTGGAATCTCACTCTAAAGAGTGAGAAAATTGAACTAGTCTTGAAAAAGAGAGACTCGATTTTCAATCTAAAAGTTGCAGAGTAAATATTGTAATTTTATAAACATTCACATAAACACGCTGCCGTACGAAATTTTAAATCAATCTTATATGTTCCACTCGAGAACAGAGCGAGATAGAACATTCACGCCTTAAACGGAAGGGAGGGCTGGCCTCTATCTCTAATCACATTCGTCGGCGAATGTACGTCGACTTTGTGGCGACTCTCAAAAAGCGGCGAAAGCGAGCAACACTCGTTAAAGGTGGACGTTGCACCTCGTTTTCTTTCATTTTTGCCGTTTGACTTTCGGGTCGAACCGATCAACCGGCCAAGCTCGCGCCTTGAGACCGGCGTCGTAAAGTGCATATTGCACCGGTCCGCCTTAATGGCGAGATGGCGTGACGGCTTGGTGGAGCGCAGAGTGGCGAACGGAACGAAACGAAACTCGACGGGAACGCGATGTCGCGTGTCCCGCGCCATGCGTTTCGCGGTCGCGTGTGTCGCGGGTATTACACGCAATCCTTAGACCCCGTCCGAACTAAATGTCTCGCCGCACGAACGGGCCTCTTGCGAGTTCGCCTCTCACTTACACTTTTAATTTCGTCACTCGATACTAGATATGTACTCGATCGTGATTCGTCCTGTCTTCGATTGTCACAATTTTGCATTGTAAGTCTCTGTTTTACAATGCAAAATTGTCATGGAAGATCGCAATATTAATCACGACTCTTTGATGTGGCTTGGTACTCGACAAATTTATTTTATGTTAATTCCACTTTTTTATGAAATTAAATGTTTGATTTTTTTATCAAATCATTATTTTTATTTTTATTACTCTTTCAACGTGAAATAAAAATATTAATCTTAAGAAGATCTTATATTATCAGATAAAGTTATCAAAAATATCAGAAAATGTTTTAAATAAAATAGCAGTAAGAAAATAAATTTAAAATTTGATTTATTTAATTCTACATTATTAATCTCCGCAGTTTTTTCTGTATATTTCTACTTTAATCTTATTGATCTATTTGACCTAAAATCTAATTTATTTGCTTATTAATATTTTATTAAGTCTTCTTCGGTATTGACGACTTCGTCTGTTAATATAAGCTCTCTTTTTATCTTTTATTTTTTACAACTTTTTAATTATATTGACTCGAATGATATGATCGTATAGTAAATTTACACAGACGTTTAAATTTCAATTTTTTAATGTGACAAATACGGAAATAGCTAAATGAAAAAAATGTTTTGTCGGATATATCTACTGGTATAAACGATCTCTATATAAAAATTCAAAGATTAAACTTGCAATGCATATTCTGAAAAAAATTCATTAAATCTTAATACATATTTCTTTGAATAATATTAAGTGAACATTTTTACTTACTATAAATAAACATTTATTCATGTAAAAAAATGACAGTTAAATCAAAGTAAATGGTTTTCGCATCAAATAAATACGGTTTACCTTCAGTAAGTATTATACTTGGAACTGATTAAACAAATTTACTAAAATTTAATATTTTTTTCAGTGCACGCGCTATAACAGAAATGTTGCTAGATTATCGGCTTTGCCATCGGACCCAGAAGAATCGATTTCTAGTGATTCAAACACGGTCTGTCATTAAAATAATAGCGGTAGTTTCGGAGCATCTTGTGATAGATTTTATCTCGCGAGATTTCAACTGTGTATACAATTTGCTTTTTAATTTTACGATGTGCAATCTTATCTACTCAAGAAAGCTGTAGGATATTATTAGACCTTCCTATACCCTATCTTTTTTCCCAATGCTAGCGAGTTAGCATCGCGAGATATATGTCCCAAAGTTAAGAGGTAAAACTTCTTAGGCAAAAAGGGCCGTAAGTTCCCAAGCCCGCGGTATATACTACCTTGCGCAGTCTCGCGTATCTCCCTTCAGCTGAGAACTTTGATAGCATACGTCGACATGTTCTCCTGTTGCGTGGGAAAGTGCTGCATAATGACACGGTCATTCTTTGCACGTCGGGTAAAGCCAATAGCGGATGCGCTGTCAGAAAGTCCATCAAGACGGTGGCGGCGGGTAACTGCTCGTGCTCGCCGGCAAGATTTTCTCTCGTTTTACTTGAATTCTCTCTGGTAGTTTGTACGCGTCTCACAATCAGTCTTCTTATAAAATTACAGAAATATATTATCCACGCTTCATCAACTCGAATAGAAATAACTCGATCGTTAAGCCGAGTCGTTATAGTCAGGTTCTTATTTCATCAATTCAATCTCTCTCCATTCATCAATACGGCTATATCCGGAACATGACTTTACATCCATCGCGAATCACGCGCGTTAGCGAGATTTCGACTTTTGTCAACACCTTTGAAATAGGAGACCATTATATATATATATCGCAGTCGTTAAAGCAGAAACACGGGAGTTTTACACAATACATAACGCATAAAAAATAAACCAAACTTCACCATTTCCTTACGTTCCATGAAATAAAAGGCTCGAACGTTTAATTTGATTACGTTTTATATACATTATGTGTTGTGCAAAGGTCTATGCCTTAAATTCGATAATAGTAGATGAAATTTTGTCACCGCTCGCATTGAAACTCGGGTATTTTCCGGACTCGGGGAGACGCCGATGCGGAATGCCGATTCTTTGTTCCCAGTCACGTTGTGCCGTTAAGCGACTCGCTGTTGAAACACCTGACGTCGCCAGGCGGTCGCCTGGTCAGGCTGGCAGGCAACAAGCAGCCAGCCAGCTAGCCAGCCAAGCAGCCCGCGTCGTACGTAAGTACATACCTGTGGCAGGTGAATCGAGTCAGGTGCTCCAACAGATGGGCGCCTTTACTCGAGAAAGCGTTATAAAAGCGGTCTATCATAAATGTGGGTTACTAGCTATGACTAACACCCGACGGTAGAACGTCTCACGAGTTGGTGCTCGCGTCCGTAATTCACGAATTACTTTCGCGCGTTTTCACCCAATAACGCACATCTAAAAAAGACTCGACGATTTTAATCTTTCGGCGTTTCTCAATGTATTTATTCAGGACTCAGGAAAGCACGTTCCGCGAACTGCACAAAGTTTCAGAAAATGAAAGACTAACGTAAGGAGTGGAGTTGTATACTGGAAAAAAAAACAACAAAATTTTAATGAATATTTCTGTTTCAAAATTCTAAGTAAAATCACCAAATGTAAATTATTCAATACAAAAACCATTAATTCGCATGATTTAACGATCATTTTTCTATTGAGTAAAATATTCATTTATTTTATTGCAATATAAATAAATATTTGCTTAGTACTATTCAAAGAAATATCATTAAATTTCAGTAAAATTTTTTCAGCGTACCGTAATATGAAATCTTTTTAGACGTTTTCTTGAATAATTTCTTGCATATTTTAGCAATATATACATAAACGGAGAGATTCAACTATAAATTGATTTTATTTTGACTACGTGGAAGGCCGGCGAAGGCCGAAGATTTAAATCCTTGGTTTGCCAATCCGAGAAAAGAGAGGATGATTCTCGCCGCAACGAAAACCCGCTCGAACGTCCTTCGAGACGGCGTTTCCGCGCGGAGGAAGAAGCGTAACGAGCGTGTCTTCTTCTCTTTTCTTCATTCTTTTCGTTTCACGGACACGTGGCGCGTAGCATGCAGCGTATGCATGCGAACGAGTCCGTGTGCGTATATACGTAAGAGCGGAGCCGTATGTGCAGTCATGTGTAAGAATGGGACAGCGAAAACGTGACTCGATTATGCATTCTAGCTACGTCGTCATTTCTAGCTTGGTGCACGAGCCAGCGACGAAGTAGCGGTCTCCAGCATGTGGTATGGTAATTTTATTAAACATATTCCTATTTAAAGAACACGGCATGATTGTGGAATGTACCGACGGACGTTATTATCGACTATCCTATGACAATGTTCGATTATTATGGACGAATGTGGATAATATGTGAATCCGTGTTTGGAAAATCAACAAATCGATCCATTTGTTTATGATAGCGAATGTTAATTTAATCGATTCGAGCACTGTTAACACGTTCCAAGTATCGTAGAATGAAATTAATTAAATTATTCGCAAATGAGTTTATCAACAGTGTAAATTGCAACCTCTGGGTTTTCAAATTTGCGCTTCAGTGTACATTTTTGTATTGTCCTGGACTGTATAAAAGTCTGAAAAAGTTCCTACGTAATGCGAAAGTTTTAACAACGAATTTTTACTATCACATAGAATGTCTACGCAATATTATCACAGATAATTCCGTTTAATAAGTATTCACGAGAATCTCATATATTTAGAAACATATCCGCGTACGACGTACGTCATACGGCTGAACCTTCGAAGAAAAACTGAAAACACGAGGCAAAAAGACAAACAATAACATACACAAGACAAATTCGTTAGCGAGACGAAGTTCGAAGACATTTCTGCGAACTAGTCACTGAATTGTGTTTATTATTATTAAACATTTTTTAATCGGTTATCCTAAAACTCAACCTATTAAAATTCGGTACTCCCAAAGTACAAAATCATAACAAGTTAGACGACAATTATTACAAATATATATAAACACATTCCAAGCTGTAAACAATAAATTTGTCGACGCGATAGAAAGATGCATCTCGTAAACTCAAATCGTAAAATTAGCAAAATTCTAAAACATATCTTTCAGAACTCTCGCCACACACATGCGAACGTATACATATAGGAGGAGAGAAATAAAGTTTATTACAATCAAAAATAACTTTTCGTCACTTTCGTGAACTACCTAGGTTATGATAGTCAAAGCGAGCATAAATCGCAACGAATTGGTGCTTCTCCAAGAACAAATGTCCTCGTGAACGAGCGGAACGCTGGGACTGGAACTTCGAACAGCTGCCAGCACTTCGTCCACGTCTGATTAGACGAAAGTAAAATACGCTTCCGAGTAAGATGTTATCGTTTCAAATCATAGCCGCTGCTCGTTTCGACCAGGCCAGCCGTTCTCCTCTTGCGTCGCGGAACAGATCCAGCTGTTCCGAAAAATCATCAGGCACCTTTCGACGTTCGCGCACGTGCGAGATACGCGCTGATCAATACCCAAAAACTGCAGCACATGGTTCGTATCACGTATTTTGTTATTTCCGTTCGCTCAAAATTATTACTTCGAAGCTAACTGTTTCTATTTTCAGCACTTTTACGAAAAAGATCAATCGTAGATAGGAAAAAAAAAGAGGTAATTCTATCCCCTGAGAGAAGACAATATGTCCGTAAATAGCATAAATAGTCGTGCATTTCACGGCGTGTACTTTGCATAATCTAACACGTACTCCGTCATTACGTGAGAAATTCAATTATGTTTCTCAATGCAAGGTTACTTTATTTATGATATGTTTCTTAACACACAACATTGTGAGATGTAAAAAGTAAGATGGAAATATCACGAGGTGAAGCGGATTCTTGCATTAACTAACGTGTTTATATATGTATATAATGAGACTTATATAATAATGTACGTTTATAGTGGTAATTTACCATTCTGCTTCATTTAAAATATAAAGGAAATAAAAGTAACTTGCACTAGTTCGTCGTGACTTCATTGTTGACTTAGTTCGTTGCGATTTTATTGAATAAATGATTCATCCTCTATGCCGCAACTATCCCAACAGTCTATGAAAGCTGCGGCATGTCGTTGCGGTGAAATTTTGTCTAATTTATACATAGCGCAGAAAAATAATTTTCTTTTTTAACAATAGTATTTAATACAGTAACAAAAACGTTTTAATGTTTAAAAAATAAATTTCTAAATAACATAATTAATATATATATATATATATATATATACATATATATATGAATGATTTATAACTAATAATATTAAATAATATAATTAAATAATAATTAAAACTAAATTTGTGATTGGAATAACTTATCTGCGAGGCAGTCGTCTTTTTATATGCTAAAAAAAATTGTTGTGCTCAACGACCCGCGCTATCCTCTCATTAGCCCGGAATTTCCTTGTAACGAATGGTTTTTAAAACTAGATATTTTTAACTAGAAAAAGGGCGATATTTTTTATCAGACATTCTCGACAGACAATACCTCGCTCTGCGAGCTGCTGCAGTAACGTTAATTTAATTCCAACGACATGGTAGTTCTACCGTGTTCTGTTCCGCGCGTACCTACGGACGGATTCTACTCGTTTTAATACGTGAAGGGGGAAGCTCATTGTGCCCGAGCGAGTCTCTCTTTCTGCACCGATTCTTGCCGTTCGTCCTCAGCGGCCGCGACGAAAAGGAAGGATTCAAGGTCAGCGTGTTCTTCTGCACCGCTGCAACTTGCGCACTATGCTAGCATCTTGCATTATACGCGCCTTTCAGTGGGCACAAGTTGAGCCCTGTCTCTTATTACGCACATTATTACAGTGCCCTCCCTGGCAGAGCGCATTGTTGACTGAGGATTTTAACGTTTTAACTATTTCCTGCCCTACATATATGTATATAATCTTGTTAAAAAATATTAGGTTCTTCATTCACCATTATATTATAACCATTATTTTTCATTTAAGAAAATTATTTATAATATTTGCTGCGTGAATTATTCCTTGTTCTCAGAACCCTTTAAATTTATGTATGTTAGTATTCGGGAACAATATACAGGAACACAAATTTTTTTTATCTATTATTAATTCACTGTATAAATACCATAAATCAATTTTTTAACTGAAACGTTAAATAATGATTAATAAAGTGTCTAATATTTTTGGTCATGGCTATATGCACGTATATTGTATATGTATGTATATACATCATGTCGATATAAAAAAATCTAAGTGATTCTCAAAATAGTTACTAAGGAAGTTCCCAAGGCTGTATCTGTTTGAATATTTAAGAACGATTTGTGAGAGCGATACGGTCGATCCTTGTAAGTCCAAGATAAATTCGCACATGACGATACTTATATTATGATGTCAGAAAAAGAGATGAGTGAGTCGCATGAAAATATACGTGAATGATCCCCGTGAGGAATTTACGGAAATGACTGCTCAATAAAATAAATCGTTCTGTCTTGAACTAGAACTAGGTTTTGCAGGCAACGAGCGAGATTACGTGGGCGAAATGGCGCGAGATACGATTTTTAACTACATAGTAACGGCGTTATAAATTGTAAAGACACCCGAGCGATTGTGTAAAGGTAAAGTTATTTGCCAATTCGGCGATATAGTATCGCGCTAGTACTCTACGGTGTACAATGCGATGACACATCATCGCGTCGACGTTTTATCGTTGCAAAACGCGATATGGACGACGATGAATATTTCGTGCGCGAAATCGTAAGAGCGTCTATAGACCACACTGAATAAATGTTTATATCATTGCGGAACGCTCGTTTGAAAGATCGTATCACTTCGTTCTTATTTCTTATGGAGATACACAACCTTGGCAATTAACAAAAGCTTTTCATGCGCATGTACGTTTTGCGCTCTACATAAAAAAAAATACATTAAAAAATTCACAGGCAGTCCTTAGCAAATTTATTTAAAACCTTTATTCTTTCTTTTATGCAAAAATTAATAATTTAAGAAGTGTGTAAAGAGCTTTTATGAATACTTAACTCTTAAACCTATATTTCAAAAAATTTTGAGAAATTCATATATCGGTTAATTGCATAAATATTTCCATGAAGAATGAATGAACTAATAAAATTATTTTTAGCAACCTTAGAATCTACTTTCATATATCATCAAATCACGAGATTGCATTCTAATTGAGCACTTATTTCATTGTGGTTTACCAAGTTCTATTACTAGTCCCGACGGTAAAATTATGTCAAAATAAATTACTTAACTTTTTACATAGATACATTATATACATATATATACCGGGAAAAACTTACTAATTTTAATACAAATTTCTTTAAATAGTACTAAATAAATATTTACTAAAAAAAAAAAAAAGATGATAGTCAAAATCAAATTAATGGTATCAAGTATATGTTTAAATTTAGTAAATATTTACTTACAACCATTCAAACAAATATATATTAAAATTTGGCATTCTTTTTTTCAGTATTTTCTTGCAAAATGCGGCCGTCGAGTTTAAACCTCAGTGTATCCGCCCTGAATAATTTCAGGAGGCGAGAGAGAAATGCAGAAAACACTCGTGCGCAACCAGGTAGAGCATTTTTGTCCCGCTACGTCGGACAAATTTCGCACACAATCGCGTGCACACTCGCGACTGCACGGTGCGCGGTGGCTCGCGTGTGCAAGCGAGAAGCTCGTAACACGCGAAACTTTTCTATCGATCGGTGGCTATCCGGCCCGGCTCGGCTTCACCATAGGGGACGCGGGGGAGAGTCACGTTGTCCTCGCGTGTCGATACCGATACCGCGCCCTCGCCTCCGGCGTCGCCGAGCGAGCGACGCTCCGTCGTAGCCGGTGTGCTGATAAGGCGCTTATCACCGCGTCGAGATACTCCCCCCCCCCCCCCCCCCATCCCCGCACGTAAGGATCGGGCCCCGTGAATAAAGACGACGACGTCGGACCCGTCGACGCGTGCTACCGCTCGCGATGACGTATAGATAATCTCACGACGCTTTAAGCTTTATGCGTGGTCTACAATGGGCAGGTAGCAGTATAGTGGATTAAGGAGTAGGCGTATAGAAATCGACCAATGATAGTTAATTGTCCTCCTCACATTCGACTATGATTTGTTGATTTCTACGCCTACTCCTATTAAGGAGTACTTAATCCATCTACTGCTACTGCCCATTGTAGACCACGCACTATGCAGTAGTAGTGGATGAGACTGTAAGAGTAAGAAATTGACCAATCCACGGTCGATTATTTTTCTACACATTCGACTGTGATTGGTCAATTTTATACTTCTATTCTACAGTCTCATCCACTACTGCTACTGCCATTATAGACCACGCATAATGGGCAGTAACCGTAGTGGATTAAGAAGTAGGCGTAGACATCAACAAATCATAGTCGAATGTGAGGAGGACAATTAACTATCATTGGTCGATTTCTACGGCTATACTCCTTAATCCACTACGCTCCTGCCCATTGTAGATCACGCATTAGACTACATACGTGCAGACTGTATCCGGATTATAAAGGTTGACGGACGTCGGCGACAAGACGTTTGATCCTTCGCAGCAGGAGACTTTTCCCGTTCGTTGCTTACGACCGTTATGAGGTGAATTTTGGCGTACCTCTGGTATATCAAAAGTAACCGCGACTAAGGCTAAACAAAGATGTTTTCAAAGATCAGAAGACAAAGACAGCCTCAACAACGGTTGCTTTTGGTTGCTATACCAGAGGCACGCCAAAATTCGCCTATAGTGATCTAAACAAAATGCAGTTTTATGTATCGCGAATATTTGCTACAACAATGGCATGAGTAAAAATATTGTCATTGTTTAGTTAGTACGGGGGGGAAAAAAAACGAAAACGCAAAAAGAATATATTTTTATTCGTCCGTTAGTTGTTATTATTGCACCAAAATTGCCGTTCAAAATTAATATAAAATATTATTGCGTTTAAACGTTTATTTTCTGGATAATCTTGTTTTTCGCGTTGTTGTAGCAAATAAGCAATATATATGCACGAGGTGTTCCATTGCCTTGGGATTACAATTTTCTTCTGGTATATTTAAATTCTTCCTTAACGAGGACTAAGTCGGTTGATTCTGTTCTATCTTCAATTACGATTTATACTGAAATATAGTCTACTCATTTGCCAATTCTAAGTAACTGAATTAATCTTAAATTAATATTCTATACATTCAAAAGAGCTTTGTATTATTCATTACGGAAAGCTTAAATTTTTGATTCATGAAATATATTTTCAGAATATTCTTGAATGTTATGAATTATAAATTTTGAAAAGTATTTTTTAGAAAACTTTTCTAATCTTGAGTATCTATAAAAAATGAGAGATAAATCTTTAATTATATTTTTATCTACAACTGACAATAAATACAAGGAAATTATAGATGGAGATTTTACAGTCACACGAATTTATTCTTAAAAGAATTATACCATAGAATGTAACTTCGTTGAAGAGGTTGGAATGAACAATTTTCAAATGCATTCAAATATAAGAGACGGATTAGAGCACACATGGCTCCAGTCGCTCTTTCCGCAAAACAGCAATGTTATTTTTAATCACCACGATGCTCCATAATTGCAGGATACTTTTGCGATTCGTGGATTGTGGAAGGCATCTACCTCTTTTTCGCGAGAGAGAGAGAGAGAGAGAATCATCGCGGAGGTGCTCGATGCTGATCACGTAGGCCTCGTAGTTCCGAGGGTGCCCTGAGCACGCCGCGGAATACTAGAATACTATAGCAGCGAGAATGCACGGCACATACCGGCAACGCGAACGGATAACCGCGTGAACAACGAGTGCGACGAGAAGCAGCGACGAGCCCGGAATTTTCGGTTCTATCAGAATGTTCCCCATAGTATGAATGCTCGCATAGTATGAATGCCTTTACCTAACAACGTATAGTAACTCTTAATATACACGATTGGGTTATTCGTGTCCCATTTCTTTTCTTTGAAATACTGAGGGCGCATTTGACTAAATGTCGCTATTCTTTCTCTTTTTTTTTATCGCTCGGTCTCCTCTCTGCTAAAGATTCTTTTTCGCGAATAAAATATTATTTCTGTAGGTCATTGTGATTTGTCATTAGATGTTTACTTTTACAATTCAGAATAGAGTCGTAACAGCTGACGAAAAGCAATGATTTAAGCAGATAAAATATGATAGGAATTAATTATTAAATTATTTATATATATTTCTCTTTCGTTAAATGAGCGAAGTAATCATATAAAGAAAGAATACTAAAAAAATATCGGACTAAATTAAAGACGAGAATGCGTTCAGAGGACTATTGTCTTCGCTTAGAAATCGAACCTCGCCGTGTCTATACAAGTAATGTTTGTTTGCGTGAAGTATGCGTGTGTGCTGAAAGTTCGTGTATGTATTTCTACGAAGTGTCACACGTTCGACTTAAAGAGTCGTGACGATGTAATGATCGCCACAATGATAACCCTAATTGGCATTCGCAAGTCCAATTGACATGACATTTTCTTCAACTGCACTATGAAAAATTGTTTATAATGTTTTTCACAGCCTTATATTATTTAAAGTTGTATAATTTTATTTCTTGGATTTTCAAAATAAAAAGCCAGGGGGTAACCACTGAAATATTGTCCCACAGATTACATGATTTTATTTAATTTTATATAATTTTATTTGATGATAAATAATTTTCTTCACTATATATGCGGTCGTTTGATAAAATAAACGATTTTATCTAATATTACTCAATTATTTCTTGTACTTACATATGTAATTATCGGATTATATATCGGAATTTCATATAAATTTTATAATGATTTCAGGGACTCCGTCCTACGATTACCAAGTGATTACCCCTTCGTGAAAAAGCGTTCAATAATTCAATTATATGTTAACTTTCAGCAAAATATATAAATTTAAAGTGTATCGGTTAAAGAAATTTTGGAGCAAATATGATTATATTAGGGTTAAAGTAATAATACATATAAGAATCACTTAATAATTGTTGCATATTTATAAAAGTGAGGAAAATTAACCCGAAATATGAACGATCTATCGTACATATCCTTTAAGAAAAAGATCTGATCAGTGTTCCAACAAACTATAGAGTGACTGATAAAATATTTCCTAAATTACTGATGCAATACGTTGTCATCAGTTATTGATAGAGGTAATCAATTTATCGTACCACTAATCAGTTCTTTTTCTTAAGGGATCTAATAAAGCTTTAGATATCATCGTATGTACTAAGAGAATTAACATTGACGTATTACATGTTCATCATCCGTATATTCATTTGTAAATTAAATGCAGTGAATCTGCGTGTAACAACACAGTAGCGTGAAAGATTTCCTGAAAGATCGAGAGAACGATGAAAGTAGTCTTTTCTTAGCGGTTAATGTTAAACACGCCACGATACACCTCCGCGAAATATCGCGGCATCTAAGCTCGTGATAAACATGAAATATGATAAACGTTAGGTATCGCGAAATTGCAGCTTTAAACTGTCCGTACATGTGAGAAGAAATATCCGATGAAATGCACGCCGCATCAGGTGGATTTGCATTTTCCTCGCGAGATAGGTCGACTTCGAAGGAACGTAAATCTTTCGCGCAATAACTGCCGAAGGCACTGTTATTCCGTATGCATATTAACGCGCGCGTGAATCTAATAAAAAGCAATACGTAACACCAAAGAAGCAACGTAAGGAAGAAAACGTTACGTCAGCCCGCGAGTATGTAAATCTCGGCGTAAGCGAGTCGAATAAGTTCAAACGGTTAGACTGCGGAAAAAAAATCACTAAATCTTAATATATTTTTTTCGAATAACACTAAGTAAACATTTACTTATATATATATATATAGTAAGCAAATATTTATTTAACAAAAATGACAATTAAATCAAATTAAAGTTCCTTTATTAAATAAATATATTTACTTAAAACTTCAAACAAATATTTATTAAAATTTAGTTTCTTTTTTAGCGTATCGTATATCAAGCGATTTCATCTCACAGTAGCGATCCTTTTTTGATCTTACGTGGACCCATATAAATTTTTATTGTCAAATTCGCCTGTTGTCTTGCCGATCGAGCGCCCGAGATATCGCCTTCGCCTTTGCTTCGAACCGAGCTACTTGGACGTTTTCGCCTCACTTCGACAAACCATTACCTCGCCCACGTCGCAAACACAATCGCCTAAAGTCCTGCGATCGGGTAAAACCGGTTTTGAATCGCGACCAGTGCTGTAACTACCTACTATGCGGCCGGATTTCACGATCGGAGAGAAGCTCGCGCCTTTTACGAGACCCGCGCGCGAAAGAAGAGTCTGTGCGACGGTATTCCTCGACGAATTAAACTGCTCCAGAAACGTGACGCGAATCACCGATGGACCTTTCGCACGTCTTTTCGCGATTGAACGAAGGGATGCGGAATAATTCGTAAATCTTCATCGGACTGCAATCTCTCCTCGGAACCTATTTGTACAACGTTTGTTTATATGGAAATCTAAATTGCTTTGCCTTAAATGGCTAAAAAAGAAAATATGAGTGAATGCACACACGTGCGAAGATAATATTGTTAAATTTTTAACCAAATAACACAATTAGATTATTTATTACAAAAACCTTGTAAATTTTCAATGATATATTAAAAAATTCATAAAAGTAGATGAAGCACATGCAATAATTACACACTCATGACATCATAATATTTTTTTCACCGATTAATTAAACGAGAAATTAAAAATTTTGTCTATATCGATTTAAGTGACTCACTACTCAATGGAGTGATTCATTTCTGCGCATCATCTATTTTACGCGCATTGTCCCGAGGCCAGGGGATCGATTGTGCAATTGGGGGTGGGGGGGGGGGGGGAACGAAATGGAAATTACAAAATTGAAAAAATCCACTAGATGTTGACAATGAAATTATAAATATTCTAGTAAATTTGCTCACTTTTATAATTCTCACCTCATTCCAAGGCACACAACCGACCTCTCCAGCAGGAAAGTCTTAAAATGCGCGCACACGATAGAGAATTTTTTTTTATTCAGCAACCGGTCGTTGTTCGTCGATGAGGCGTCGATATATGCCAGCAAATGCACGTTGTCATAAGATACGCGAAGCGGAGCGCAAAGGGTTAATGACATTCCACGTCGCGCGCTGTGTGCGAGAGAGAGAGAGAGAGAGAGAGAGAGAGAAAGGGAGGAAGAGGAGGGAGGGGGGGGAGAGGGAAAGAGAGAGAGAGGAAAAGAGAGGGCTGCGTCATGCAGGGCGCTGTTAACCCCTAACCAACGCAGCACTCGGTCATGCACCCCCGATGCGCTATATGTATGCTATGCAACCCTCGACGGAAGGTGGCGGTGGCACCGGGCGGCGGATCGATCGCGCGCACGTTTCTTCATGTCTCCGGCGTAAAAATTAGTATTCCGCTCCGCTCCCGGCATCACGGCAGCAGCCGGGCGCTGCGAAAGCGGGAAAGACGAAGGGGATGGAGAGTAGGAGGCAGAATGCCGAGGAGGCGAGCATTCCCAGGAACCTCCTCCTCCCTCCCCCCACACCGTCGCGATTCCGTTCGTATAACCCCCGTCGAACCCCCTATGTGTACCTCTCCGATCTCTCTCGCGCCTCGTCCGTCTCTCTCTCTCTCTCTCTCTCTCTCTCTCTCTCTCTCCCCCCCCCTTTCTCTCTTTCATCTTTCTCTTTCTCGCGGTTTTCTTGCCTCGCGAACGTTTTACGGAAACGACACGACGCGTTGCTCGAGGTAACCCTCCTGAATATCGAGAACCGGACCGGGTATCCTCCCCCCACCTCGGATATACGTGGGTCGCATTCGTGTCCGAGACCCGCGAATGCGGACCGAATACCGATTCCGTTCTCTCCTCGCTCTTTCTCTCTTGATCTCTTCGTCTTGCGATTCGTTTTAATTGCCGGAGTTTATCTCGTCCTTCGCACTCAGGATATCCCTAAATCGCTTCTTTATCGCGGACTTGGCCGATCCATTCGATATCCAGCGCTATTCTTCTCGCCCTTTACACTTTAACGAAGATACATTCTTCGTTAGAACAGAATGGTTATTGATCTGTTATCAGCGTTTATTCTAAATTAAATCGTAAATATGAAGGCAAATTAATTATTTTGTTCAATCTACGATAAATTAGATTAAAAAATATGATATTGTTGTTGTGTGTGAAATTTAGTACTGATATTTTTAAATATTTACGTATAAAAGTCTGTATATATTTTTTATTAAAAAAAATATATACAGAGTCTGACATGCGAAAATATATACCTTTATTAAAGTTAATAATTTGAGAGGCAAAAAGATAAGTAATAAAGACAATACACACTGAGAAAAAAGTCAATTTTAATAAATATTTATTCAACAAAACAAAAAAAATAATTGTTAAATCAAATTGATGATTCTGTATCAAACATCTTTGTATTTAATAATTATTTAATATTGGCAATTTGCAATTAATATTTATTTTAAAATGGACTATATTTTTCTCTCAGCGTAAATTGCGTGAAACATTGTAGAAAAACATTGCAGAACGTTGAACAAAAATAATTTGCCTCCTGTGAGGTTTGAACTCACGACCCCTGGTTTACGAGACCAGTGCTCTACCACTGAGCTAAAGAGGCTGACGTTTTTCCACTCTTGGTCGACAGCTGATACACCGCGGACGCTCGTGTCCTTCCGAATTTTGCCCAAATCGAGCCCAAAGATACGTAATTGGTGCGTATACGCATTATACATTTTAATTACGCTCTATCGACGTTGATAATTCCCGAACGCTTCGATATATTTAACTCCGTTATGCGAAACTCGTTCTTCCTTGTCTACATCGCGTCAAGTTCACACGTCCGTATCGCACCTTTTTAAAGGGCGATTTGGCGGCTGCAGTGTAACGACGAACCTCATGAAACCTCCAAAAATAATTCGACCCACAAATCACGCGTGACGCAAAGCAGATGTCAGTTGCCACTTCCCGTTTCGCGCGAGTAGGGAGGGAGGGAGGGAGGGAGGGGCGAAAAGAGACACGTGCGAACCCCCTTTCCCTACTTCGGCCGAAGAGGCCAGATGTCGGGGCCGTCTTAAAGATTTCGAAGGGGCGACCCTTTTCGGGAAGCGCAGCGAGGTTCTTTGAGACGCAATAAAAGGACTCAACGGTACGCGCTCGTAAGACCATTGTACCATTTAAGCAGATGTTATCCAATGAATGCGCAATGTATAATATGAATCGCGGACAAAGCGCACGATTTTTCTAGGGTGCCTGAGAAATTTTGCATATTTGCGTCGCGTCGTACGTTACCGCCACTGTCCTGATAAAGAGATGATATCTTATCAAATCTATTTTTTCCAGAAGCATAGAGTCCAAAGATAATTTCTTTTGTTAGCAGTGATAAATATTTTATTTATAATATATAGGTATCTCTCGCGACATGGCTAACGAGATGTATTTTTGACTCGTGAGCGTGTATCGATTGGATAATAAATCGTTAGAGTTTAAACGAAGAATTTATTATTCGGGTATCTGCGTCATATTAATAATTTCTATAAATAAATATTTAAATCAAGGGTATAAAATATCGAAGAAAATTTAATTTGTATATAAAATCATGAATTTAATTTCATAAAGTTTATAAAATATTTCGAAATGGTTAGTATTTATTCGTATTTTTAAAATTTTTAGTTTCAAGAAAAGCTGGATGTGAAAAAATTCTTTCTGATTTTTTTATCTCTACAAAATTAACTTTTTTTTATTCAAATTGGGAAATTAGTGTTCAGAATATAACTTGTCAAATTCGAAGAAAATAGCATTTTTCATTTCCCTTCAATAAAAGCCAGATATACGAAGGAATGATAAATAAATCCGCAATAAATATTCCAGAAAGTTGTACATTTTAATTTCAATAAATGACTTCAGATAGATTGAGTTACCGTTCCATATTGTTACATCGTAATTGATCATATATGAAATATTGATTGCGCTTTGTCTTCAATAGTCCCTTCGTGAATCTGTCGGATGTGTGTGAAGCAATATTCCCGACGCTTGAAAATTCAGGGAATCCAATTAAAAGACCGGATGCCCCTTTAACCGCAACGAAACGTATATTGTCTCGTCTGTATGACACACGGAAACGTAGCAACGAGTATCCGTGTCTAAATATGCACGTGCCTGAAAGTTATCACTTTGAATCACCTGCCCTTTCATTTATATTATTGCAATCGCTTGCCATGACGTATACATCAGGTGTCAAATCTTTCGACAGACTTGATAGCTGGATGTATTGATACAAAGATAAAAAATACAATCAAAAGATATCACGTTATACGAACAAAGAAAGTCGAGTAGTTCAGATTCAGATGAGGAAGAACCATCAGCGAAAGCTATATCCATTGTAGAACCACCACCTGGAAGATGGTATTATGTATCAGATTCTCGGTGAGATCCTTGTTATTATAACATGTTTATTAGAAAACACAAAAAAAATATATGTAACAAAATTAATATCATGAGCTCTATACAACAAATTATAAAATTAATTCTAGAAGTTACTTTTTCGTTTAGAAAATTAAACGTAATTTTCTAAATACAAATATCGTATTCATAAGAAATTGATGTTATATATATATATATATATATATTTAAATTCTCTTCGATGAGAGAATAATAATAGTAATAGTAATATTTTAAAAACATAAAAACGTACTCGATAAAATAAATACTAAAAAATTAAAAGACTAAAGCTCATTTTTATCAATGTATATTAACTTTAATCTTGGTTTAAGTTACTTTTTATATTTTTCTAATTCTTACAACTAGAGGAAGATAAAAAGTAAATTCAACCGAGATTAAAGTCTCACTCAGAAAAAAAGTAAAAAACAAGAAGCAAATGTCAATCGTGACGTCTTCTTTAATATTTATTGATTATTAAAAAATTTAATTATAACGACAAATGTACATTTCTGCGAAATATATCTTGTTTTTTTTATAAATTGTAAAACAAATTGTTAGATGGTATATTGCAAGAAATAAAATGTTATTTCATCACATATATTTAAATAGATTTATTTCAGAATGCAAATTTCGCAAATAAATATTTAAAACATTTTTTCTCATTTACTGAGAAAAATTTTTGATTTAAAACAAACTAGAAGATCTTGATTATTTCAGTTAATCAAGTCTTAATTAGAACTATAATAGATTTGATAAGAAAATTCTAATTTATTCATTTTTAACCAGAATTCTAATTAATGCAACCGAATTTTTATTCTAGTGTGTAATGATAAAGGCATGAAGCATATCAATTGACTCATAAAAAATAATCGCGCTATCGAGTACCAGAATCATCCGTGATTTCTTTCATTCAGCCACGCTACTGGTTTCGCTCGTTTATTGCAACGACTCCCCTATAAAGAACATGCCTTTTGCAAAGCGCGAGAGGCGACGTTGTACGCGCATCTTTTATGACTCTTCTACAATAAGGTCGTAAGCCGTGAGCCATAAAGCCTATTCTATAATTGCACAAGTGTAGTTGTGAGCATAGTCGATTTGTAAAAACTGACCAATCGTACACTCGAATATTTTTCTCATATTCAACTGCGGTTGATAAATTACAAATTCTTACAATTACAATCACTTATGTCCGTGTCACACTACGCATTGGAGATTGAGGATTGCGAATCAGAATTCAGCGATCAGATCGAAACGGATTAAAATTAAAATTATCAAATTGGGAAGAATACTAATCATCAACTCGCAATTCTCAATATCCAATGCATGGTGTGACAGAGACGTCACTACTGACACAAACTACGCTTACGCAGTTCTAGAATGAGCTTAACCCAATCGTAGTCGATTTTTTTTCATATTCGATTGCGATTGGTCGATTTCTTACAACTTATGACCCTATTGTAGAATCGGTATTAAGAAGTTTCCCGTTGAACGAAGCGGAGTCGCGAGCGCGCGAAAGCAACGGCCCAATGCGCTGGTCGCGGTCGCCACCGACGCGACGCCGCGACGGGCGGCGGCGAGACGAAGCCAACCTCCGCTCCGTACCCTTGAACCTAACAGACGCTCGCGACGTTGCCGCCTCGTGCAAGTATGCCGTGAAGTGAGGTGCGGAGGAAGAGGGACACCGATGTGTTCGGTCGCGCTCGGCTATGCCCGCTGCGTGCTTTCTTCGCAAGAATTCCGAGTGGCCGTGCCGCTCGTTCCACCTCCTCCACCACCTTCGTCGTCGTCGTCGTCGTCGTCGTTGTCGGCGGTCGGCTGGCTCGACGCCGAACGCGCTGACGTCACGCGCGTCAGCGTTACGCGTAGCGTTACGTAAAAAACGTGCGGCTGACTGGCTGGCGAACTCTACTCGGTGGAGCGTGTCGCTGCGTTGCGTTGAGTATAGCGCGCATAAGCGGCATTCTACACGGCCACGTTGAGCCACAGCCAAGCGCGCTCTTTCGCCGGCGATTATGTCAGCCTTTTAATAACGGGAGAGCGATGTTTTTAGCATATTCACTGTCGCCTCTGACATTTCTGTCAGTCCTCAAATTCCGTTCTCGTATGGCGAGATCAAGTCACCGATTCCGGTACCCGCATTTTGTCGCGGCTGTGGAATTTTTTTCTTTCTTGCAAGTTTTCCCATTTTTGCTTTATTGCTCTAAAATTAAATTCGTTCATTTAATACTTTTACTCCTATTCGATGATACTACTTATAATATAGAGACCTTATTATATCACCAGAGTCTGGCCACGATTGATTTTGTCAAAATTCAATGAGAGAAAAAGATATATATAATTTCTCCCTGTATATGTACTTTAACTTGTACTGTTTTATTCTATAATTTTAATTAAAGTTATAGAGTGAAAAACAGTAAAATTTTTGCGCTTCAAAAGGAGATAAATACGTATTCGAGCGTTGAAGACAAAGGAAGCGAAGATACCGAGTACAAAAAGTGCAAACAGCGCCAACAATATCAAAGAAACACACCAAGTCAGTAAAAGTTCAAATGACTTTATTTTGACGTCATAGAAGTCAAAATAATTTTTCGTTACAAAATTTAACTGTTTATTGAATCAAGATAAAGTCATTTTGATTTTTTGTTAACTTTTGTGTATTACTTGGGGATACATGGGAAAAAATTACATATATACCTTTCTCTCTCTCGTAGAATTTTTAACAAAATCGCTCGTGATCAGACTCTGTTACAAGGTCTCCATTGATACGTAATGTAGGTAAAACAGCTGGCCCCTGGGAATTGTAATACGTCTTATTGGACCTATTAAAAACATCCCGCATCTCGTAATTCATGCCGCGTTTAGCAATAAATGTACCGTCAGATCTCCAAGGTTGACTTCACTTTAGCACGTAGATCACGTACGACTTTATCGCGCTGATCGGATAGCCGCGATTAGCGGTAAACGCGGATGCGCGCTTCATGCGGCGTTAAGCCTGATCCTTCTTATACCGTCTTTGTTTAGCGTCGCGTTTAGCGCTTTGCGTATACATATACCATGTATGCACGTATGTACCATACAATCGCTGCTTCTCTTAACTGCGCAGTACGAAAAAAAGCCGCGTACCACGTAAACACGTGGTATAAGAATCGGATAGCCATATTTAGAGCGCTAAATGCGCCGTGCGAATAGCGATCTTCAGGATGCGGCCGAAGAGGCGCGGCGGCGGTCAGCCGCGACGTTTTTCCTTTTTCTTGCTCTCTTTTCCCCCCTTTTTTTTTTCCCATATAATGTTGCGCGCGACTCTGTGACGTCAGCCGCCGGTCGTTCGGTCGGTTTTGTGTCGGTGGGGATTCTCTCGGCGTCGGAGAGAAAGCATAGACAAACATAACCTACATAGAACGGTCCCTCGAGCACAGTATAGGGTCAACGAACGACGAAACCGGAAATTCGTTGTCTGCCACGCGTCGCGGGAGTCAGGGCTAGAGTTCTCATTTCCTCTGTCTTTCTTTTTTTTTTTGCCTCTATCATTTTTTGTTAAATCATGCTTAACGCCACGTGGACCCACGTTATCCGTCTTATCGAACTGTAAAACCGGGCTAATAGGACGCGCTCGAACGTGGAGTATTATATGTTGGATATTATCGGATTATGTACTGGAGAGAGGGGGGAGATTTTTTTGTAACCATTTCTCCATAGGTACAAGAAGAGAAGAGAGAATACTCGTCTCGGGCGAGTCAAGTCTACATATTCGTGAGCAATCAATGTAAAATATAATTGCGAATATTTTTAATGCCCCTTTTTCTTGTAAGCATGCGGGAAGCTGGCAGAGACACGAGATCGAGAAAATCGAGTCTAGATATCCGCTGTGGATGTGAGTTAAGTGTACCGGTGCAAACTGGGGCAAATGGCAAACCGGTTCCGAATATAAATAGAGTAACGATCCTTTTGCAAGTTGCTGAAAGAATATCCCACGCGAGCGTCTAAAATCTGAGAAGGTTTCTTGAATCCGCGCCAAGGTTACGAAGAAATTTTTCGAATGGGACCTGATCTCCATCCGCCTTCCCGTTTCGACGTATGTATTCATAGAAATTAGCAGAGTCAATAAAAATTCTGACGTGCTGCTTCGAGAATCCAACGTGTGCTGCAACGAGAGACGTTTAGATGCATTCTTTAAGTATACGTAAAACGGAGATTAACTTGTAATTGGAACTTATGGATCTCTCCTGGTGACCCTGGAATATTTTTCTAATTTTTAACTTTTTGTTAGCAACGTGAAATTTTTACCCTCCATTCGCAATCTGGGAGTCTTTGAACTTCAGACTTTTATACTATTTCGGATTATATTAAATTCTTACTTTAATATTATACTTCAATATTTGTGAAAGCTTTAAAACGAATTTGTACAATAATGATAGAAGTCGGATTGCATTTTACGATAATAACAATAATAATTTTATAATGATAATAATAATAAAAATTGGGTTGTGTGTATTTCACTTAATTTATAAATTCAAATTTGTCTATTATAATTGAGATAAAAAAAAATCGATTGTGCCTTTCAAGTTCAAAGATTTTAACATTGCCGGAAAAGTTGTATAAATAACGCATGATTTTGCAATAATCTTATATCTGACTATCTTATTTGTCGCACTTTTGTTGTATTTATGTGAGCTATAGTAATCATACTATATTTATGTAAAGTTTAAGTAATCAGATTTCTTGTCGCCTTGATGAAGTGTACTGCAATATTCGGCGAAATGTTGGCTTGGTATCAAGACACAGAGATAACTCATGTAGCTTCTTTGAAGAAAATACCTGTGAAAGCCTCGAAAGTTTTATCATACTAAATTCAAATATTGTTATCTTTTAATTTTCGTAATAAAATATTTTTTCATCGTATTATTAAGATACTTCTAAAATACCTATAAGCATCAATTATTATTATACATATAAATTGCTTGTTAATTCAATTTGTGATACTCTAATTTTATAATGCTGCTCTAATTCTGTTAAGACTTTTATTAGGGCTTCCATTTGTTGTGTATTCACATTACATTTGTAAAAAATACTTGATTAATATCGTAATTTCTTGTACAATATAATTGTGAAAATTACAAAGAAAAGATTTTGAACCATTAAAAAAAAAACTTTAACAAATGCCAAGGACCCACATATATTCCTTTAACGTCACAAAAACGTGTTTCTGTTAAAAGTTTAAACGAAATCAACGGCTTCCTTCCTTCATCGCGGGACGATCTCGTCATCTTTCGCGACCGCATGATTTACACGCACGCGGTAAATCCGCAACCGCAGAAATCCAAGAAAAGCGAATTGCACAAAGGAATAGCGAGGCATCCTCCGTGCCCGGCGTGCTTCTTTACCTGCAGCGCGCGCGCGCGTCCATGTCTCCCGTTCGCACGCCCGTGTGCCATTTACGAGGCAAACCGGTTTACGCTTTTTGCGAGCCTCACGCGGCTTCGCGAAGAATGTTGATTTTTGCGATATATACCGCTTGGGAACCTAACCTACATCATTATCCGGATGAGAGCTGACTTACGTTCGAACACCGTGTGGCGCACGTCTTCTTAGCGCTGACACAAGCGGCCTCATGTCAGAATATTCGAGAAAGTATCGCACGTCGCAAATCGTCCGACGATCTAATTTTAAACCTTGTCTGCATTGTTTGCGAATCGTGTTGCTTTACCGCCGTCTCGATTTCAAACAGAAGCGAAGCATGAATTTATCACGCCGAAAACTCGGACTGCGATAAAAACGTAATCGTTTCTCCGAAAAGGAATTTTACAAGTGTGGAAGATTTACGTTAACCCGCGAAAACGAATTCGAATTGAAAGGAATCGATATAGAGCTTGATGTACGAAATTGAATCCAATCTTTCTGATTATACCTACCGCGAATTTAATTATCGCACGCGCGTAAGGTCGGGATCTCAATTTCACGAAGAAAATCCTTATCGAGTTTAATCTTTTAATTCTTATCCGACCTTCGACTTCGGTCGATCTAATTAAATTAAATTGTTTAATTAAAGCATCGGTTCAATACTTTCGTGTTATCGACGATATTTCTAGTGAATAAGAATAAGGTTTTCGAAGAGGCGACAAAATTTATTGTGATTATCTAAATTAATATAATCGTAAGAAGCTTCGCGTCGACTATATCGGGAGTGATCTAACTTCCAACTTTTATGATCTCAGAGTTTCAGTAATGAAAACGATACGATCAATAACAAAACAGTAATAAATTATCTGCCGATAATTTTAGTTTAGTTACAAAGTCAATGTATCAGACAAGCTCGACGAATTTCATCAAAGATATTTAAAAAATAAAAAATGATGCTGCATCCGAATTGAAACGCGACCACCCAGCCTGGTTGAATCGATAATAAAAACTTTATGTTAATTTAAAAGAAACTAATTAATTCAAGGAACAAAAATAACACGATTGATATAAGCGGGAATGAATTATTGTAAATCAATTTCCATGAAAATGTAATTCAAATTTGCAGATACAACACAAGAATTTAATTATTTGACACTTTTGACAAAGATAAATTTGTAATCGAGTAGATCCAATAGATTAATAGAAGATCCACTGACTCAGCTTTAGAGGATTAAATCGGACGGTATCCGAAAAACAATCCAATTCGACGTGAGGACCTGACGAAGGTTAATTTCTACCACTCGGATGAAATCGATTCCAGAGATGAGACGTGGTGCTATTCAAGCGATTTTCGTGAAGCAAAACAAGAAGATCCCGAGTGTTTTAGCAGCGGCGTCACGAACGAAAAATGATAATGAGACGCACAGTGCTGTAGGTTAGTGAGAACAATAGCTCGTGTGCTTAATGAACCTGGATGCATGCGGCTCGCGTAGTCCGAGTAGTAAAAATATATTTTCGGCGCCAGACCGTGCATCGAATAACGAGTCCGGGCATCGCCGAATTCGTCCTCGACCGTGGAGGCAAAGTCGCCTCTCTGCCGTCCGTGTCGACGTGGAATTTTAATGCTGCACCACGCGTCCCGGTTCGACATTGTTTTACGCACGTATCGTTACGTTGATAGCAATATTCGCTGCTCGTCGATTTCGCAAATGTAAATAATCGCCGCGCGCCGTCGCTCTTTGTAATCGCGTTGCACGATATTTAATATTTACATTGCCCCCAATACACCGAGAATCCGCCCAAGCGGAACAAATAGTTATTGTGACATCAAAGTGATGTCAAAATGGTTCCAAAATAGTCATTAAAAGTCCATTTTTTCACTTTTTGATCAGTCACGATTCGTTTTAAAGTCATTTTGGTGTTGTAATCTACCGCTCTGTTTGAATAAGAAAAATAATGTTTATTTACAATATAAAGATTAGATTATAGAACCACTTATATACGAATAAATCAATTAAGTACTTAAAACGCCAATCAAAGTCCGATGTTACAAAGTATAATACCTATAATAATACATCTATGCATGTATTTAAATCATTTTTATCTCAGATTGCGTAACTGCGCGTCGATTATTGTCTCTCTTGCAACACAATCAAACTGAAATAATAGTACCCTCAAATTAAATTATTATAATTTTTATTTATCTAGGGATCTTCATGTTTTAGTGATATAATGACATGTTGATGCGCGATATAAAAACGCAAGGATTTGTTGCGTTCGTAACAAGAAAAAGCAGTTTTTTTGATTGGATTTTACTATTTCTCCTCATTACATTGTTAAATACCAAAGGAGTCACGGTAACCCAATCTCTCGAGTTAAATAACATGTTTATTTTAATTTTTATATAACAAAATGTGCATAATTACGATAACTTTGGCTCTTTAAAATAAAAGTGATTTTTGAAAGCATCAATTTTTAGCAAAGGGGATCACAAAAAAAAAAGCTGAAAAAGTTTATCAATCAACAGGCAGGGGAATGCAGGGTGCACCTCGCTTCGCGTGGAAAGTCGGATGCCCTTAGGCAGAGGAGGTGTGAGTGGACCTTGCTTTATGTGGAAAGCGGAACCCCCGTAGGCAGGAAAGAGGGTGGGGTGACTCTCGCCTTGTAAAGTGTATGCGTGGAGACAATATATGTATGTTCCGCCTCTCTACAAGCGACATCACGATCAAAAAAATAACCTAATTCAAATGATATTTTGATGTGGGGTGAACCCTCGCTTTGCGTGGAAAATCGAATTCCCCTAGGCAAAAGAGTAGGTGGACTTTGTTTCGCGGAAAGTCAGGATAGTCTAGACAGAGGAGAGGAAATGGGGTGGACATCGCTTTGCTTTCTATTTATGGACTGAAATTCTTTTTTCTTTTTACCCGTTTGTAACTGTCCATTATTTTGGTATCTGGCACAATTGTAGAATTCATTTTACTATTTTTCTCGTATGTTCCTCGTTAAAAATGCTTCCGAAAATCATGTTCATTTTGAGGCAAAAATTATCGTAATCGTCCTTCAAAATATAACTGTATCCATTTCTGTGGTTTGTAAAGTAAGCAATGTCCATATTAGAGTATGCACTTGGTAAATATTAAATTAAATTTTAGTACAAAATTGAATACATCTTCTTGAATTATAAATCGTTTAATTTCCATTGTTTTAGTTAAATCATTATAACCTACAGAAATAATTAAAAATAATTCAAATAAATATAATTTAACATTATTTGGATCTGAATGTATAAATCAAATTAAAGAATCTTACAATAGTTCCAAAGCTATCTTTTCTACTGAACACATCAGCCATTATATTTATATGTATATTTCGCTCGCGCGCGAGAACGTCGAGAGATCGGTGAACGATGATCAGCTTCCAGCAAACGGTACGCGGTGTGCATCCCATCGCAGGCGGAGGCATTATCGGCGGCGAGTCACGAACGGGTCTCGAGTGCGCGCGATCGAGAACCGGTTGGACGAAACTTTCGAAAATTCCAGAATGACGTAGTCCTGCTCTCGGTGGGTGTGCGAGCGCAGCAGGCGAAGACGTACGGCCGTGCTTCTCTCATTCTTTATTTACAGTTACTTACGTAACAGACACGAGCCCCCCCCCCTCCCTCTCTTTCTCTCTTATTACGTTTTTTTCTATTTTATATGCTCATATAATTGTATGTATATTATTTTTTCTTCTCTTTTTATATAATTATCCACCAATTTCTTATTCCTATTCTTTGTATGTTCAAATACTTTATTCTTTAACTGTAGATTTTAACAGATTTTATAATATAAATTAAGAGCAAAGTGTTACAGAGGGCGGTATTCATACAGTTCTTATTTTAAGTAAGATCGTCTTAAATAATGTATCAAGATACTAATGCGGCTCTCCGATTAATTCATGACATCTTTTGATTGTACTTAAGACAGTCCTAAATATAAAATTCAACCATAAGAATATCACCCAATGTATACTTTTGTGCGTCTAAGGGAATATCATTCCAGAGCTTTTCAAATACCTGCTCTCTATTTTTCCCCCCTTTTCTTTTCTCTCTATTTCTGTTCGAGGTCGATTTAGCTCGATCAACATCGTATTCGTGCTTGTATAATAAAAAAACGTGCATTTATGAAAATATAGTCGCGAAAACGATGCGTGTCGCATGCATCACACGTGCACTGCAAGCGGAAATGTTACTCACTTACCTCATTTCTCGAGCCATTGCTCTACCTAGGACACTGACAAGAAATCACTGGCGGGTAACAACGCGCCGGTGAACCGCACCGGACAAAAACCGGGACTCGTTGTAAGTCATGGCGAGAAAATAACTCGCACCGTGATAACTCTCGCGCTACGCGAGCGAGTGGACCGGACACGCGGTTCCGACAATCGACGGAAAAAGTCGTTTGTGCAACTATCGCCGCGGAGAAAAATGAATATAGGATGAAACCGGTTGATTGAATTACGCGTTGACGATAGCCGGATATCGTACGTGGACATTCATTGGAAAAAAAACCTGATAATTTCTAAAAAAAAAAAAAGAAAAAGGATTTCATCATTCAATCGAGCAAATTCTGCGATTGTCATTTCCTGTTATTTCTCGAGATATATTACAAAGTATAATTCGAATTCTTAATATATACGTATATGAATATTTCAAGATTTCAACACATAGTCTAGGATAATAATTCATTTCCACGAAATATTCATGTGCTTTTGCGTAAGCAAATATAAAATTTCGACAAATATAAAGATCGCATATTCCCGATATGAAAGTTAAATGTACTCACGTTCGCCGCGTTAAATGATCGATGGCAGTAGAACTCGGTAATTCGTGGAGAACACCTGAATCTGGTAGATCCTTGACAACTGTTTCACTGTTCTCTGAAAATTGTAAAAATTCATTATTAAACGCGGTTTTTCTTAAAATCAATATAACATAAATCCTTGAAATTCTTTTCATTAATTCATAGTTTTATTTAAATGCGTTTTATAATTTTTTATTTACTTCAGAACCAGATGACTCGAAAACATTTATTAATTGCAAAATATATAAATTATAATAATTACACGTCATTACGTATACACTGAAAAAAGATATAGTTAATTAATTCTAGCTGAAAATGGACAAATCAGAATTTTCTGATTGAACTTATTCTAACTCTAATTGAATTAACAAGATTCTGATTGATTAGAATGTTCAGAATACTCATCACCTTATAAATTTGCTAAATGGATGGATACTATTTATACATATGATTATATTTAGCATAAATTATTCCTCAATTTAAAAAATACGATTACCTTTATATAAAGGATATGTGTGTGTGTATGTGTGTAAAGTGAATATTATTTTAATTTATGTTTCTTCAAATCATCAAAGAGAAACAATGAAAATAAAGACATAATGTTCTATTTAACGCTATTACTGGAGTGTCAGAAATATTCCACACAAGAAATAACGTTAGAAAACCATACGTATAAAGGTTAAATATAGTCGTTATTATTTACTTTTTACCTTGAACAAAACTCTTCTCCGTTTCATCTTCGGTAAGACGACATTCGCGCTCAAATCTGTCCGTTAATTGCTCAGATACCCTCCAGTCGTGTATCTCTTTCCGTAAAATGTAAATCGAATCATTGTTGCCCGCGCTGGCGACGCTGGTCTCGTCGGACAAGAGAGCCTTGTGTTTCACATCGTCGCACAACATTTTATTTTCTTTTCGCGAAAGAAGCTGCCGCCCGCGGGAATCTCGCGACTTCGTCGCGCAACTTTTTACAATGTCCTTGTCCTTCGAAGCTCGCATCTTTTGTGGCAACGTTCCTGCGGATACGGACTTTTTTCTATCGAGTGTAGACTTCGTGCGACGCTGGGAAGAAATGTTTCTCGAGGACATGTTGACGGCACCTCTTTCACGATCGCGATATTTAGCTCCCTGAAAGATATTAAAAAATATCAAACCAATTACAACGCGAAATACATAGATCAGTGCACCAAATAATTATTATAATAATGTATGACAAATAAACGATAAAAATAATTAACAGTATTATAAAAAATGATATATTTAATTTAATGTTATTTATCGGGTAAATCTTGAAACAAAATTTCAAATGTAAACTGAATATATTAATTAAAAGACCCATTTTTTTAATTCCTGTATTAGACTTGCTAACATCAAGCATATATATCTTATTTAAGTTAAGTTCCAAAAATGTACATTCAACTATAGGAAACAAATAACAATTTGCAAATATAGAGCCCATTCTTTTTCAAAAAAAAGTTCTAAATTAATGTACACTGATGCAGCGTAAGTTGGAGTGAAACAAATATAATAATCTGTTTTATTTTAATTTATTGGACTAGTATACACACCAGTTTAGAATTTTTTTCAAAAAAGAGTAAGACTATAAATGAGAGCATTCGATTACAACAAATTGAAAGCAGGAAAAAAAGGATTGTTCAGATTACATTTTTTCATAAAATCCCCTTCTTTGCCGCAATGTCAGAATTAAATCGTAACAAAATAACTTTCTTTGCATCCTTTTTCTACAGAGCGCTTACATTACCATACGCTTTTAAATGTCTCAGTACGTAACATTTGCCGTATGTATCTCTTTAACGAAAGACACATCGGAAAAAAGAAGAAAATCGGATGCAAATCGGCGTGAATCGCCATAACTTACAATCATGTCAGCGATGAAGTGGCGATGTGTTAGCGACGAAGGTTATAAATCTGCGGCGAGACGTAGCGGCACGAATTAGCACGCTAAACAATCGCGCGATACATCATTCCCCTCCCTTCGACATTCGAGAACAAAACAAGCAGTACTTATCGTTATAATCGTCACGTGTGGGATTTCGCGAAAAGCGCGACGCGGATGCAACTGCAGGCGATTTGACGTGCGCGCGTTTCTAAAGTTTGTCGAGTACGATTAAGTGCAGTGCGTTTTGAAAGTTCGTTGAGAGACCCTTGGCTGTGTCAGCTGTCTCCGGCTCTCGCTATCCGTAACGACGACAACTGGACTTTATGTAAGTCTACGACGAAGACAAAACATTACGGGGATGCTCGTGCGGAACGGACGCTACGGAAACTCAACTGAACTGAGCGGCAAAACCCCGCTCCACCCCACCCCCCCCCCC